>NC_067478.1:35995203-36082703 GCF_947179515.1 Apodemus sylvaticus
TAAGGAAACAGAATATTAAAGATCATAGATTATGTGGTTTCTCTTGATCACAGTTGACTAAACAATGAAAACTTCCAGAATCTGCCATGCAGCGATGCACAGGGTGTGTCAGATGGGTTAGTGACATTAGATCTTTGGTTGCCTTGGGAATGTGACACAGTCTTAAGGAATCCAGGGTAACAGATGCAAAGGCCCCATGGACATTAACAATGAAGCCAGCCCAGGATATCAACATCACCCAAGGTTGGTCCAATTGACAATGGGAGTGAACAACCAAAAGCTGAGGTAAATTATCCTGGGTCCTCCAATAGGGGAGGTAACATGGCAACAGGCCCTGGCTAGGAGTCACAGACACAAGAGGAGAATACTGGGGCATCCAGTGGGTGTGGAAGTCTACAGGAGTGGACACAGGGACACTGAATGTCACAATAGGAGAGTCTATCTTTTCCAAATTGTACTGGAGCTACTAGCTAGAGCAATTAGACAACATAAAGAGGTCAAAGGGATATAAATAGGAAAGGAAGAAGTCAAACTATCACTATTTGCAGATGATATGATAGTATACTTAAGTGATCCAAAAAACTCCACCACAGAACTCCTATAGCTGATAAACAACTTCAGCAGAGTGGCAGGTTATAACATCATCATCTCAAGCAAATCAGTACCCTTACTACACTCAAAGGATAAGCAGGCTGAGAAAGAAATTAGGGAAACGACACACTTCACAATAGCCACAAACAGTGTAAGGTATCTTGGGGTGACCCTTACCAAAAAAGTGAAAGATCTGTATGACAAGAAGTTCAAGTCTCTGAAGAAGGAAATGGAAGAAGACCTCAGAAAATGGAAAAATCTGCCACACTCATGGATTGGCACCATTTATATAGTTAAAATAGCCATCTTGCCAAAAGCAATATACAGATTCAATGGAATACCCATCAAAATCTCAACTCAGTTCTTCATAGAGTTAGAAAGAGCAATTTTCAAATTCATCAGGAATAACAAAAAAAAAAAAAAAAAAAAAAAACAGGGTAGCTAAAACTATTCTCAACAGTCAAAGAACTTCTGGGGGAATCAGTATCCCAGACCTCAAGCAGTACTACAGAGCAATAGTGTTAAAAACTGCATGGTATTGGTAGAGTGACAGGCAGGTGGATCAATGGAATAGGATTGAAGATGTAGAAATGAACCCACACACCTATGGCCACTTGATCTTTGACAAAGAAGCTGAAAACATCCAGTGGGAAAAAAGATAGCCTTTTCAACAAATGGTGCTGGCTCAACTGGAGGTCAGCATGCAGAAGAATGTGAATTGATCCATTCTTATCTCCTTGTACAGAGCCCAACTCCAAGTGGATCAAGGACCTCCACATAAAGCCAGGCACACTGAAACTATTCGAAAAGAAACTGGGGAAAACCCTTGAGGACATGGGGGGGGGTGGCAGATCCTGAACAGAACACCAATAGCTTATGCTCTAAGATCAAGAATTGACAGATGGGACCTCATAAAATTACAAAGTTTCTGTAAGGCAAAGGACACCATCAAAAGGCAAATCAGCAGCCAACAAATTGGGAAAAGATCTTTAACAACCCTACATCTGAAAGAGGGCTAATATCCAATATATAAAAGAACACAAGAAGTTAGACTCCAGGGAAACAAATAACCCTATTAAGAAATGGGTTACAGAGCTAAACAAAGAATTTTCACCTGAAGAACTTCAGATGCCTAAGAAGCATCTTAAAAAGGGTTGAACATCATTAATCATTAGGGAAATGCAAATCAAAACAACCCTGAGATTTCACCTCACACCAGTCAGAATGGATAAAATTAAAATCTCAGGAGAGAGCAGGTGTTGGCAAGGATGTTGAGAAAGAGGAACACTCCTCCACTACTGGTGGGGTTGCAAGTTGGTACAACCAATCTGGAAATCAGTCTCACTTTTCCTCAGGAAACTGAGCATGTCACTTCCGGAGGACCCTACTATATCACACCTGGGTATAGACCCAGAGGATTCCCCAGCATGTATTAAGGATACATGCTCCACTATATTCATAGCAGTCCTATTTATAATACCCAGAAGCTGGAAAGAACCCAGATCTCCCTCCATGGAAGAATGAACACAAAAATGTGGTATATATACACAATTGATTACTATTCAACCATTAGAAACAATGAATTCATGAAAGTCTTATACAAATGGATGGGGCAGGAGAACATCATCCTAAATGAGGTAACCCAGTCTCCAAAAATCAATCATGGTATGCGCTCACTGATAAGTAGATATTAGCCTAGAAACTTGCAATTCCCAAGACATAATCCACATATCAAATGATGTCCAAAAAGAACAGAGGAGTGGCCCCTGATTCTGGAAAGGCTCAGTGCAGCAGTGTAGGGCAATACCATAACAGGGATGTGGGAAGGGGTGGATGGTGGAACTGGGGGAGGGAAGAGAGCTTATGGGACTTTCAGGGAGTGGGGAGCCAGGAAAGGTGAAATCATGTGAAATGCAAATAAAAAATATATCAAATAAAAAATAAAATATTGTCTAATTCAAACAAAACTAACAGACAAACAACCAGATAATCATCCTGGATGATCATTCCAGAGGCATGGTGACCTTATGTGCTCCCAGAGAAACACTGTCAGGATGTTTCCCGGCAGGGCAGTCCATTGAGTGCCCTTCCTTAAATCAGGGATGTGAACTAGAGGATCCAGGTGCTGCTCCTCAACCCTTCCACAGCCCAACAAAGTCTGTAAACAAACTGCCACAGGTAGGACTGTAACAGGTATTTTCACAATTAGAACTGCCTCACTCAGGGATCAGAGAAACAACCTGCCCCAAAATGGCTTCCCTGTGGGAATGGGGATACTTTTGGGAGGGGTCTCCACATAAGATTCACCTTCCCTAAGAGGAGACGCACCCCTTTTGCAGGCAAACACAGGAACCCCTCAGGTGGCTGGAAGTCTGGAGAAATGCAAAAGTCTTGGGAATGGGAAGCATCCACAGTAATGGGAGAAGAAGCCAGGATCTCTCAGGGGCTCCATGGAGACTGGCAAATGAGGGTCCTGCTGAGACTAGCCCAGCCAGGAATGGGGTCCCTGGAATGAGGGTCCTTGAAATCCAGGTGCCTCTGAAAAACTCTAGCCTCATTATTAAAATTGTAACAGTCTGCTGTACTGAGAGCCCAATGATTTTGTATAAGAGAAAAACCTTTATCATCTGTATTAAGGTGACTAATGGTAAATAAAGCATAGCTTAATAATAGATGAGGTGAAGAAGGGTGATAGTGGCACACGCCTTTAATCCCAGCACTTGGGAGGCAGAGGCAGGCTGATTTTTGAGTTTGAGGCCAGCCTGATTTTCACAGTGAGTTCCAGGACAGCCAAGGCTACACAGAGAAACCCTGTCTCAAAAAACAAAAAAAGGCTGGGCACTGGTGTCACACACCCGTAATACCAGCACTCTGGGACACAGAGGCAGGAACATTTCTGAGTTCGAAGCCAGCCTGGCCAAAAGAGTTAGTTCCAGGACAGCCAGGGCTACACAGGGAAAACCTGTCTCAAAAAAAAAAATAATAAAACAAAAAAAAAACAAAGAACCACAAAACAAACATAATATTGATGAGACAAATAGAAAAACTACTAGATTTTAATCTTTGATGTTGAACCTTAAGATTTTGATGAGTCCTTTCTATGATAGCCTGTCCTTGGGGTTATATGGAATTCCCATTGTATATTGTATACTCAGTTGACTGCAAACTTTGCCAAAGCTTGAGAAGTGTAAGTTGGAGCATTATCAGTTTTAATTCTTTTTGGCTTACCTGAGGAGGAGGAGGAGCATGTAATAAGGTGTTGAATGACATGTTTCTCAGCCTCCACGGTTCTTGCAGTGGCCATAAGCACATGAGAGTAGGTATCTACAGTAACACATACGTAGGCCAACTTTCCATATTCTGGGAATTGAGTTACGTCCATTTGTCTTGTTATGTCCATTTGTCATGAAACTCGAACCTTAAGGCCCTTTGGATTAACTCCCATTTTTAATGGTTGCTATACATCAGGACAATGTTCACAGTCCTTCACGAATGGCCTAGGCTGTTTTCATGTCAAATTGAACATCCTGTACTCTGTGTGTGTGTGTTTGTGTGTGTGTGTGTGTGTGTGTGTATGTGTGTGTGTGTCTGTGTGTGACTGTGTGTGTGTGTGTGTGTGTCTGTATCTCTGTCTCTCTCTGTCTTGCTCTCTCTCTCTGTCTTTTGTTGTTTCAAGAGAGGTTTTCTCTATATAGCCCTGGTTGTCGTGGAACTCACTATGCAGACCAGGCTGGCCTCAAACTCAGAAATCCACCTACCTCTGCCTAGCAAGTACTGTGATTAAACTCTTGAGCCACCACTGCCCTGCTGAACATCCTTCTCAAAACCAGTGCAATCTGATAATGAAAAGCATGACTTTCTAAAGCTTGTTCAACCATAAGGGCAATCAAGGGTTCTTTTGTTAATAAATCTGCCATAGAATTTCCTTAAGCCACTGGACATGGCAGGCCAGTATGTGTTCTGATATGTTCTATAAATTTTCCTTTTTCTTGATTGAATTATCTTTTGCAACAGAAGCAAGAGTGATATAATTTTGGAATTTCCAGATATAAGAGGTGTCTCTATATCAGAAAATAATCAAACTACATAATTTGAACTTGTATAAAGGTTGACCTCTTCAAGTATATGTTCAAGGGCAGTAATAACTGCAATAATTTTCTCCTGATGTGCAGAAATTTCTTTTGCCTTTTGAATAACCACAGGTTTATCTTTCATATAGATGGCTTAAATTCCATGGATGACACATCTGTAAGTAGTAAGAGGGCTTCAGAAGTAGGTTCCGATGCTAGTATAGAAGGAAAGATTATTCCTGTTCCTTCTACAAGCTTTAATTCAGGGTGTTGAGGTACATGACATTTGATTTGTTCCATATAATGAGCTAATGCATTTCCCCAATCATCTGCAGTTTGACCTAAATACCCCAATTGTTCCTTATTATATGGAATACAAACTTCATGAGTTTCTTTGACAAATAGTTACCTGTATCCTAACCTCACTTTAATAATTAACTGGCTACACATAACAGGATAAGAAGGTACCATTTTCACTTGACTATGAGAGAGATATATTCATTCCCATAAAACTTCTTGCCATAAACATGCAGTAGGGTGTAAGGTGTTTTAAGAATAATAAGCGAGCAAGTTTTTAAATAATTTGTTTGATTTACTTTAGCATCTTGTATCATTTGCTTTATCCATTCTGATTGTTTTAAAGCTTCTTTAGCAAGCTGTATTTTAGACTTAGGATCAGGATTTCCTTTAAGAATTTCAAACAAATTAAGCAATTGTCCTGTGGTAATTTTTAAATAAGGTCTTCTCCAGTTAATATTTCCCAATTATTTTTAAAAATCATTAAGTGTCTTTAATGTGTCAATCCTAAGTTGCAGTATTTGAGATATAATATATTCATTATAAATTATTTTTGAAAGAAATTTATTGGCTTGTATACTGGCTGGTTTTGTGTGTCTACTAAACACACACTGGACTTATCACAGAGAAAGGAGATTCTGTTGGGGGAAGGGCTTCATTGAGATCCATCTGTGGGGCATTTTCTCAATTAGTGATGAAAGGGTGAGGGCCCCTTGTGGGTGGTACCCTCTCTGGGCTGGTAGTCTTGGGTTCTATAAGAGAGCAGGCTGAGCAAGCCAGGGGAATCAAGCTAGTGAGATACATTTTTCCATGGCCTCTGCACCAGTTCCTGCTTCCTGACCTGCTTGAGTTCCAGTCCTGACTTCCTTTAGTGGTGAACAGCAGTGTGGAAGTGTAAGCTCAATAAACACTTTCCTCCTCAATTTGCTTCTTGGTCATGATGTTTGTACAGGACTAGAAACCCTAAGACAAATTGGTACCAGTGTAGTGGGGTGTTCCTGTGACAACTTTACCATGTTTTGGGGAGGATAGAGGGAGGGCTTGGAACTATGAGCTAAAAGAGGCAATAGGATGTTAAGAGCTCAGTGGAAAGTTTTGTAGGGGCTTGGAAGATAATGTTAAGAACAGTGCAGAATATGGTGGACTGGCTTGTGACACTTCAGAGGGAAGATTAAAGTCTCTTATCAGGTGCAGGTTTTGATTGTGAAGATTCTGTGGTTTTGATTACCTGTGGCTGAAGAATCAGCTGTGACTAACAAGATAACAGAACCACTAAAGCAATCCTTTGTGTTACTGTGAATATTGATGCTCGTTAACAGGGGCTAAGAAATTAGTGGTGATTAAGAAGAGACCAGCATCACTGAGGTGAAAACTTTGGGAAGTGTTTTCTGAGAGCACAGAGGCTGGGTTCCTGAGAGAGCCACGGTTGTATTTTGTGCTGTGGCTAGACTTGGTACTTTGGAAGATTCACCCAGGTGGTCCTGGTTTTGAAGGCATGAAGTGGTCATGAAGAACAGTTAAGGCCCTGCACTGTGTGAGGCTGTGGAAGGCCATTGTTGAAGGTGCAACCTCAGATGCAATTGAAGGCCCAAGACTGAAGGAGTCATGCAAAGAGTTGAGGCTTGTCACCATGAAAAAGAGCCTCTGCCAGGCTATTGGTGAAGCGTAGTTACAGCAGAAGACAGCAGTGTTTTGTAGATGCCTGTGCCATGCAATGACCACCAAGAACAGCAGCAGCAGTGGAGTACAGACAGCTGGAGCCTAGAAGACAAGGTGTGTGTTAGAAAAGGCAGAGCTGGAGAAGTGACCCAAGCCCTTGTAGAAGCCCAAAAGTTCCTGAGTTGGATCCCAGACAATGAACCTTTGGACTTTGAGTTTTGCTTTTGATTGTGACTGTACTCTGACAGTTTTCCCTCTTGATGGAAGAAAGTATTTTAGTGAAGCCCACACTTAAGAGAACTTTGTAGTTTCAAGAGACTTTTAATTTGAAATGATATTGGACATTTTAAAGGCATTGAAATTTTAATATGTAAAGACTGTGGGACAATTAAACATATGTAGATCTGGGGGATAAATAAGGAAGGATTGAGGCTTAATAGTGATGTATTTCTGTGTCAAGTTGTCAAGGGGTCAATTGTACTGGCAGGTTTTATGTGTCTATTTGACAGAGGCTGGAGTTATGACAGAGAAAGGAGATTCAGTTGGGAAGTGCCTCCAGGAGATCCGTCTGTGGGTCATTTTCTCACTATAGGGATCAAGAGGGGAGGGCTCCCTGTGGGTGGTACCATCTCTGGAATGGTATTCTTGGGTTCTATAAAGAGCAGGCTGGCCGGGTGGTGCTGGTGCATGCCTTTACTCTGAGCATTTGGGAGACAGAGGCAGGCAGATTTCTGAGTTGGAGGCCAGCATGGTCTACAGATTGAATTCCAGGAGAGCCATGGCTATAAAGAGAAACCATGACAAAAGAGTTATGGAGTGTGGGGAGAGCTGACTAACAGGGACACATGGAGTCTCTGCCCCATTCAGACTAATACAGGGACATCCAGGAGACTACATGCATTAGGAGACAGACAGGGCTATACAGAGAAAACGTGTCTCAAAAAAACAAATCTAAAAAAACAAAACAAAACAAAACAAAACAAAAGCCCCATGCCTTAGGAGACATACCCTCTACCCAACATCGTAGAACCCAAATACATAGTAATGTATTAACCACACTTTAGTTAGCAAACTAAAATATTTATTTCACGGGCCTAGTTACAGAGCCGGAGATTGAAATAAGTGTGGAGTAAATGCCTGTCCTTAAGAACCCGGTTACCCTAGTGTGAACAGCAGGTTACTCATGTCCTCACATGTCGAATGTCCCCACCCACAACCTACTGTAAACCTCCCACCCTGTCTAATCTATAGTCCCACTGAGTTTATGAGAAATGAGAGCAGCATTACAACCAAATGCCAGGACAGAACAGAAGGGAGCAGCCTGCAGGCTCTCTGTCCCTCCTTCCTCCCTCCTCCTAGGAGGTAGAAGTCAAAGTCAATGAACCCATCTGGGTCTCTTGAAGGTCCTTACTGATGTTCTGAAGACAATGATCTCTGGGTGAATCTAGTCAGACTTGCGGGTGCATCGAGGGCTATGCTGAGAGCCTGAGACCTGCTTGGTTTCTCACTCTGGCATGCTATTGCGGGACACTGAAATCAATGGAGGGTCAGTGGGCAGTGCAGGAGGAAGTATCAGTATCCTCAGCATCCTCAGGCCAAGCATTTCCTTCTGAGTGTAGGGAAGTCCCAGTTTGGCCAACAGCAGGATACTGTTAGAAGATAAAGAATCTGGAAGCTTTCTCTTCATACAATGGCACAAGATCCTGCAGATCGCCATAAATTCTGAAGGAGACCCTGCCCAATCCAAGAGGACACTCAGATGCATCATCCGAAGTAGAGTCTGATGGCCTCAGACCTTGGAGGTGATCCTGCATGATGATACTTCTACTCCACCACCAGGAGTGGCTGGGAGACCTGGGGGCTCCTCTGCAAGATTCTCCATACCTGTGAGTGGTTCCCTGGGACCTATAGCATCAGCAGAATCAAAAGGGATCCCGGAGGCTCCAGAAGTGAGTTTGGAGAATGTTGTCCCTTGTGGAGTAGATCCAGGATACAAAAGCTTGGATGGGGAAAGGCACAGGGACTCTGGGTGCACCTCCTTGTAATAAGGACAGCTGTTGTGGCCCCTGCTCACGCGACTCCTGAGGGGTCCCAAATGGGAATGCCTCCAGGTGGAAGTGGGCTTCCCTTGATCCAGTGTGTAGGTCCCAAGTGTCAGCTCCTGCCTGGGACAGGAGGTGAGCTTCAGCTGGTCCTTTCCTCGAGGATCCCCTTGCTGTTTCCACAGCTCATAGCTCTCAGGCTGCAGGAGCCCCTCAAAGGCATCCATGGAGAAGCTCACCCTGGCCTCCCCACAGCTGCACTGAGGTGCCACCTTGCCATAGTCAATCCACCTCGGGGTGGCAAAATTGATGGCCTCTGCACAGTTGAAGCCATGGTTGAAGCCCGCGTGGTAGCCATAGGGAAAGGTGACCATGAACTCCCCAGCCTGCTGGGTGATGCGGCCAAAGGGGATGCCATTCTCCTTGAGCACGGTGGGGGAGATGAGCGCCACCTTGTGTCTCAGGAAGGCCTGGCAGCCCTTGGAGCTGCCAGGGAAGAGTTGCCTGGCCAGGAGCTCCAGGCGCCTGCCATGCTCAGGGGGCACAGCATACCAAGTCTTGGGCTGCCCAAAGTGCAGGTAGTTGATACTGTACAGGTCCATGTCCTCCGTGTGCCACGCAAAGGTGGTCTTCCACATGCCAAAGTACAGGTAGGGCGTGTTGACTCCCTCAATCACTGTGCCATGGTCCTGCTTCAACACATCCAAAAGGCTCCCCAGGTGGCCCACGTTCCAGTGTTGAGTGTTCTCATCAAACAGGGAGCCGCTGACATCAGCACCATAAATTGGTGACCCAAACAGACGATTCTTCCAGTATTTTCTCTCCAAATCATCAAAATCCAGGTGTGGCGGGGTCTGGTATTTTTTGCTGGTGGCCAGCTCACGATACTCACCCACACTCATGCCTTTCCTCTTCTTATGGAATTGGGTGAACACACCTGCCTGCCCTGAGACCACTTGCTACAGAGGAGCAGGAATTGACATATCCATGACATCCTCACAGGACTTTCCACTGCCTTTCCACTCCTTGGGTGGGATGACCTTGGCCAGTCCAGCTCGGTGTGCGCCTTGGGACTCCATGTAGGTGATGTATTTGCTGAAGTTTGAGAATTCTGCCATGTTTGGGCGGAAGGTCATGATGGTACAGCCTGGGTTCTGGGACATATCCTGCTCAGGGTTTGTCTTGGCCACAGCAATGCAGGAGCTCAGCCTGGGGTCCTGGCTGCCCTGGGTGTTTATGTTTTCTGAGACTTCTTTCTCTTTCTCTCTCTCTCTCTCTCTCTCTCTCTCTCTCTCTCTCTCTCTCTCTCTCTCTCTCTCTCTCTCTCTCTCTCTCTGAGTTTTCCTGACTTCCTGTTGTATTTTCTTCACTGTCTGATCTGTCCTTAAACTCGTCTTTTATGCCTTCTTCTCTTCGTTCTATGGTTTAGGTTTCCTGGTGGACAAGATAACATTTTTAAGATAAATTTGAATTCAGGAGAATGGCTTCTCTGAGTAGAACACTGTATATATAGCAAGACCCTTCTAAGCTCTACAATCAACAGAAAAGGCAAGAAAATGTAAGAAAGAAGAAGCCTTCTTTCTTGGTTGATGTTTTGATTTCCCAGGGCATCCTCTTACTGGTCAGCGCTTTTCACCTTGAAAAACTGAGTTTCTATGGAGCAGAATCCCAGTGCCACTACAGGAGCACTGGGAGCACAGCACCATCCCACTCCTGGAGCACTCCCTTGATTCCCACTCATCCTTGGACTCCATTGGTCACTGTGGGTTGATTGGGGAGGCTCAGCGCCCTTTGTCTTTTAAGTAGAGAGTCATCTACCCAAGGGACAATCATAGGTGGTTCATATGACAAAGATTCTTATCCACATGGCCAAAAATCATCAGAGATTTCTCAGGACCTGTTTTCAAACTATTTAAATCATTGCCTCCTAGTCTCTGAAACCAAATTAAAAGTTCCTCAGAAATTACTGACTTTGGGTTCCAACAGGCAGGTAATGCTGGCGGGTATTTGTCCAGCAGAGGTGACCTGTCTTGGCTTCCAGGTGAGTGCGGGAAATAGGAGGCTGTCTCAGAGGAGGACTGCTGCCAGCCTTGTCATCCCAGCTGCTTAGACTAAAGACAGCTGTGAGTCTTTACATCTGTGTCAGAGTATGGCAGCCTCTGTGTGGCAGTGTTGTGGGAGTAACATGCCTTCCATATGCAAACAGGAGGTGGGGCTGGGGAGCACTGAGCCTCCAACCAGACCAATGCTACATAAAGAGGTTTTACCTCTTTATGTTCTTAGCTCTCCTAGGGTTGGCTCTCCCTAGTCTAATGGAAAAACTAAAAACAAACAGCAGCTGATCTGGATCACAACACCCCACAATGCAGCTGAGGCCTCCTCCTGAGAGCAACAGAATTCTGACTGTCTAGTGCCAGTGGGACCCAGGACCTGGCCAACCTCCTAGACAACTGTCATGGACCCTGCTACTCTCTTGCCTGGTGACAATCTGCTCGTGCTCATCTATGCATGTCACATGAGGGGAGATGACATTAGGTCCATGGGTACTGCAGTCCTTAGTGTAACTGGAACTTTTGGGGCCCAGGCCAAGTCTCTCAGCCCACAGAGAAGACCTGATCCATTTTATCCAGGCTGAGGGAGGACCTCAGAAAGATTGATCATTCTAAAAGAACTGGCAGGATCTACTACCTGACCTTCACAAGGTTACTCATCCGGGATACAAAAGCTGCTCTCTGTTTCTAGTCACACCTAGGCCAGAGAAGATCCAAGGGATGATTTCTCTGCCAGAAGCCAGGTTGGTCTGTCCTCAAGTAAATCCAAACTAGGCAGCCCTCTGCCCCATCTCCACTCTCACTGATCATGCTCAGTAGCTGAAAAGATCCCCAGGACCTTGTCTGCTGATTTGCCCTCCCATAAGGGTGGGGTCCAACAATTGCCTGGCTATCACGGCTATAAACCTCTCAATCAATAGCTAAAGTTTAGGCATGCATTAAACATATTCATTACTGGTATGGACCTTAAGAGTTCTATCCAGCCAGGCAGTGGTGGCACACACCTTTATTCCCAGCACTTGTGGTGCTGAGGCAGTTGATTTCTGAGTTCGTGGCCAGCCAGGTCTACAGAGTGAGTTCCTTGACAGCCAGGGTTACACAGAGAAACCCTATCTCAAAAAACAAACAAAAATGACAACAAAACACCCCCCCCAAAAAAAACAAACAAAAAAAATCTTACATTTTTAGCTGGGCATTGGTGGAACATACCTTTGATCTCAGCATTTGGGAGGTATAGGCAGGCAGTTTCTGAGTTACAAGCGACCCTGGTCTACAGAGAGATTTCCAGGACAGACAGAGCTATACAGAGAAACCAAATCTCGGGGGGTAGGGGGGGGAGAAACAAATCCAAAAAAAGAGAGAGAGGGAGAGAGAGAGAGAGAGAGAGAGAGAGAGAGAGAGAGAGAGAGAGAGAGAGAGAGAGAGAGAGAGAGAGATTTTTCTTGCAAGGGTGTGGTGGCACACACCTTTAAATCCAGCACTTGGGTTGCTGGGGCAGGTAATTTCAGAGTTCGAGGCCAGCCTGCTCTACATCTTACTGTGTTTAGCCGGGGATTGGTGGCGCATGCCTTTAATCCCAGCACTTGGGAAGCAGAGGGAGGTGAATTTCTCAGTATGAGGCCAGCCTGGTCTACAGAGAGAGTTCCAAGATAGCCAGGGCTACACAGAGAAACACTGTCTCAAAAAACAACAACAAAAAATACATTCCTGGTATAAACCTTTAGGGTTCTAGTCTGCCAGGCAGTGGTGGCACATGTCTTTAATCCCAGCACTTGGGAGGCAGAAGGAGGAGGATTTCTGAGTTTGAGGCCAGCCTGGTCAACAGAGTAAATTACAGGACAGGTATGGCTACACAGAGAATCCCTATCTCAAAAAACAAACAAAAACCAAAACAAAAAAAAACAGGAAAAAAAAACAAACAGGGTTTTACAGTGGAGTAAAAAGAAATTATCAGACATTGAAAGAAATTATTACACACTGGATAGACATCCTGACTTTGCTTTGGGTCCTCTGTGCTCCAAATAGAGAGAGATTTACCCCCAAAAGAAGTTCTATTGAGAAGAGCTCAGTGCTACCCTGGGATCCCCAACACCCATGGTCATGTCTGGAAGCTGATAAAGTCTTTCTACAGTTTCAAACCCATTCCCTACTCTCTTCTCTGGTTCCTGCCCAATAGTAACCACATCTGAATGCCATATTTGTCAAAAAGGAACAGAAATTAATCTGAAATGAAACTCACACATTAACGCCAAAGATTGACCAGCATTTTCTAATGCTTTGTAGAATGATTGAATCTTATCAACTATTACCACGAGTCATTTCCTCACAAGAACAAATTTCCAAATGCTGTGAATAGAGATAGGACTTACCCAACACCAGTGGGATGGAGACCTGTGAGGAGACAATCTAGCCACAGAGAGAAGCTTCCCCCTTAGGACTATCTCTTCCTATGAGCAGGGAACCTAATGGCTTCGTCTTTTATAGTCATGAAGACCTGAGACAATGAGATCTTGCCCACCCACTGGGGTCTCAACCAATCACCGGCTCTCAGCTGACTTAGGCCCACCCAGTTTCCCTAGAATGGAAACAATCTCATTAGGAGACATGGCAAACATTGAAGAAAGAATGATACAATACCAACTGTGCATAGAATCTATGAGAATGTTTTAGAATTTCCAAGGCTAACTGGGAGCATGTGGCAGAGCGTCAGAGAACTGAGACATCCAGAACATGTCTGTGCTCTTGCTGGGCAGGCTTTGTCTTTCTCCCACCACCTCGAAACCTGAAAATAAAAACCTAAACCTAAAGTAAAAAAAAAAAAAAACTAAAAATATTCATTACTGGTATGGACCTTAAGAGTTCTATCCAGCCAGGCAGTGGTGGCACACACCTTTATTACCAGCACTTGTGGTGCTGAAGCAGTTGATTTTTGAGTTGAGGCCTGCCAGGTCTACAGAGTGAGTTCATGACAGTAAGGGTTACACAGAGAAACCCTATCTCAAAAAACAACCAACAATGACAACAACCCCCCACCTCCGCCAAAAAAAAACAAACAAAAAGCATCTTACTTTGTTTAGCTGGGCATTGGTAGAACACGCCTTTGATCTCAGCAATTGGGAGGCAGAGGCAGGCAGATTTCTGAGTTCCAAGCCAGCCTGGTCTACAGAGTGATTTCCAGGACAGTCAGAGCTATACAGAGAAACCAAATCTCGAAAATAAAACCAAATCCAAAAATAAAAAGAGAGAGAGGGAGATTTTTCTTGCAAGGCAGTGGTGGCACACACCTTTAATCCCAGCACTTGGGATGCTGGAGTAGTTGATTTCAGAGTTCGAGGCCAGCCTGCTCTACATCTTACTGTGTTTAGCCAGGCAGTGGTGGTGCATGCCTTTAATCCCAGCACTTGGGAAGCAGAAGGAGGCAGATTTCTCAGTACGAGGCCAGCCTGGTCTACAGAGTGAGTTCCAAGATAGCCAGGGATACACAGAGAAACACTGTCTCAAAAAACAACAACAACAACAAAAAGACATTGCTGGTATAGAATTTTAGGGTTCTCGTCTGCCCGGCAGTGGTAGCACATGCCTTTAATCCCAGCACATGGGAAGCAAAGGGAGGAGGATTTCTGAGTTTGAGGCCAGCCTGGTCAACAGAGTAAATTCCAGGACAGATATGGCTACACAAAGAATCCCTGTCTCAAAAAACAAAAACAAAAACAAAAAAACAAAAACAAAAACCAGGGTTTTCCACAGGGGTAAAAATAAATTATTAGACATTGAAAGAAACTATTACACACTGGATAGACATCCTGCCTTTGCTTTGGGTCCTCTGTGCCCCATGTAGAGAGAGATTTACTCCCAAATGAAGTTCTCTGGAGAATAGCTCAGTGTTACCCTGGGATCCTCAACACCCAGAGTCCATGTCTGGAAGCTGATAAAGTCTTTCTACAGTTTCAAAGCCATTCCCTGCTCTCTTCTCTGGTTCCTGCCCAATAGTAACCACATCTGAATGCTATATTTGTCAGAAACGAACACAAATTAATCTGAAATGAAACTCACACATTAACGCCAAAGATTGACCAGCATTTTCTAATTCTTTGTAGAATGATTGAATCTTATCAACTATTACCACGACTCATTTCCTCAAAGGAACACATTTCCAAAAGCTGTGAATAGAGATAGGACTTACCCAACACCAGTGGAATGGAAATCTGTGAGGAGACAATCTAGCCACAGAGAGAAGCTTCCCCCTTAGGACTATCTCTTCCTATGAGCAGGGAACCTAATGGCTTCATCTTTTATAGTCATGAAGACCTGAGGCAATGAGAGCTTGCCCACCCACTGGGGTCTCAACCAATCACCGGCTCTCAGCTGACTTAGGCCCACCCAGTTTCCCTAGAATGGAAACAATCTCATTAGGAGACATGGCAAACATTGAGGATAGAATGAACAATACCAACTGTGCATAGAATCTATGAGAATGTTTTAGAATTTCCAAGGCTAACTGGGAGCATCTGGCAGAGTGTCAGAGAACTGAGACATCCAGAACATGTCTGTGCTCTTGCTGGACAGGCTTTGTCTTTCTCTCACCACCTCGAAACCTGAAAATAAAAACCTAAACCTAAAATAAAAAAACCTAAAAATATTCATTACTGGTATGGACCTTAAGAGTTCTATCCAGCTAGGCAGTGGTGGCACACACCTTTATTACCAGCACTTGTGGTGCTGAAGCAGTTGATTTTTGAGTTGAGGCCTGCCAGGTCTACAGAGTGAGTTCCATGACAGCCAGGGTTACACAGAGAAACCCTATCTCAAAAAACAAACAACAACGACAACAACCCCCCCACCCGCCGCCAAAAAAACAAAAAACAAAAAACAAAACAAACAAAAAGCATCTTACTTTGTTTAGCTGGGCATTGGTAGAACACACCTTTGATCTCAGCACTTGGGAGGTAGAGGCAGGCAGATTTCTGAGTTCCAAGTCAGCCTGGTCTACAGAGTGATTTCCAGGACAGTCAGAGCTATACAGAGAAACCAAATTGGGAAAATAAAACCATATCCAAAAATAAAACGAGAGAGAGAGAGATTTTTCTTGCAAGGCAGTGGTGGCACACACCTTTAATCCCAGCACTTGGGATGCTGGCGTAGTTGATTTCAGAGTTCGAGACCAGCCTGCTCTACATCTTACAGTGTTTAGCCAGGTGGTGCATGCCTTTAATCCCTGCACTTGCGAAGCAGAAGGAGGCAGATTTCTCAGTATGAGGCCAGCCTGGTCTACAGAGTGAGTTCCAAGATAGCCAGGGCTACACAGAGAAACACTTTCTCAAAAAACAACAACAACAAAAAAATACATTGCTGGTATGGAATGTATTTTAGGGTTCTACTCTGCCCGGCAGTGGTGGCACATGCCTTTAATCCCAGCACTTGGGAAGCAAAGGGAGGAGGATTTCTGAGTTTGAGGCCAGCCTGGTCAACAGAGTAAATTCCAGGACAGGTATGGCTACACAAAGAATCCCTGTCTCAAAAACAAAAACAAAAACAAAAAAACAAAAACAAAAACCAGGCTTTTCCACCGGGGTAAAAATAAATTATTAGACATTCAAAGAAACTATTACACACTGGATAGACATCCTGCCTTTGCTTTGGGTCCTCTGTGCCCCATGTAGAGAGAGATTTACTCCCAAATGAAGTTCTCTTGAGAATAGCTCAGTGCTACCCTGGGATCCTCAACACCCAGAGTCCATGTCTGGAAGCTGATAAAGTCTTTCTACAGTTTCAAAGCCATTCCCTGCTCTCTTCTCTGGTTCCTGCCCAATAGTAACCACATCTGAATGCCATATTTGTCAGAAACGAACACAAATTAATCTGAAATGAAACCTCCACATTAACGCCAAAGATTGACCAGCATTTTCTAATCCCTTGTAGAATGATTGAATCTTATCAACTATTACCACGACTCATTTCCTCACAGGAACACATTTCCAAAAGCTGTGAATAGAGATAGGACTTACCCAACACCAGTGGAATGGAGACCTGTGAGGAGACAATCTAGCCACAGAGAGAAGCTTCCCCCTTAGGACTATCTCTTCCTATGAGCAGGGAACCTAATGGCTTCGTCTCTGATAGTCATGAAGTCCTGAGGCAATGAGAGCTTGCCCACCCACTGGGGTCTCAATCAATCACCGGCTCTTAGCTGACTTAGGCCCACCCAGTTTCCCTAGAATGGAAACAATCTCATTAGGAGACATGGCAAATATTGAAGATAGAATGATACAATACCAACTGTGCATAGAATCTATGAGAAAGTTTTAGAATTTCCAAGGCTAACTGGGAGCATGTGGCAGAGCATCAGAGAACTGAGACATCCAGAACATGTCTGTGCTCTTGCTGGACAGACTTTGTCTTTCTCCCACCACCTCTAAACCTGAAATAGACAAGAGAACAGCAGGGGCCCCAAGTTCTGAACAACTACACGTTTTAACCAAAAAGTAGCACAAAACAAAGGAATGAGAAAGATTTTTGCTGGGCATTGGGTTGTATGCACTGTATCCCACTCTGGAGGCAGAGCCAGGGGGATCTATGAATTTGAGAAAAGACTGGTGGACAGATCCAGTTCCTGGAAAGTCAGGATTATAGGGATCAACTCTCTCTCTCTCTCTCTCTCTCTCTCTCTCTCTCTCTCTCTCTCTCTCTGTCTGGTTTTTCGAGACAGGGTTTCTCTGTGTAGTCCTAGCTATCTGGGCACTCTGTAGACGAAGCTGGCCTTGAACTCAGAAATCTGCCTGCCTCTGCCTCCCAAGTGCTGGGATTACAGGTGTTGGCCACCACACCGCCTGGTCTTTGACCTCATTTTACAGACCAGGCTCCAGGCTGGCCTGATGTCTGAGATCTGTATGTCACCATGCCTTTGGTTGGTTTGGTTTGTATGCCTCTGTCTATGTCTGTTCCTCTCAGTCTCTCAGTCTCTCTCTCTCTCTCTCTCTCTCTCTCTCTCTCTCTCTCTCTCTCTCTCTCTCTCTCTCTCTCTCTGGTTTTTCCTGACAGAGTTTCTCTGTGTAGTCCTGGCTGTCCAGGCACTCTGTAGAACAATCTGGCCTCGAATTCAGAAATCTGCCTGCCTCTGCCTCCCAAGTGCTGGAATTACAGGTGTTTGCCACCACACCACCTGGTCTTTGAACTCATTTTACAGACCAGGCTCCAGGCTGGCCTGATGTCTGAGATCTGTATGTCACCATGCTTTTGGTTGGTTTGTTTTGTATGCCTCTGTCTATCTCTTTTCCTCTCAGCCTCTCAGGCTCTCTCTCTCTCTCTCTCTCTCTCTCTCTCTCTCTCTCTCTCTCTCTCTCTCTCTCTCTCCTGGTTTCTCTCTTTTTCTCTCTTTTTCTCTCTGTCTCTCTCCATCTCTCTCTGTCTCTCTCTCTGTGTGTGTGTGTGTGTGTGTTTCCTGGGCATGCCCTCTAGTGCATGTTCATCACAAGCCATCTATCATGGTTTGTGGGATTAATGAGACTTGAATGTATGTTCTCTGCAATCGTGCTAAATACTCTTGCCTATTGGGCAGTCCACACACCAAAATTTCTAATTTCAAATGAGGCTCCAAAATTTTGACTCAGAACTTTCATACATACATTTAAGGAAACAGAATATTAAAGATCATAGATTATGTGGTTTCTCTTGATCACAGTTGACTAAACAATGAAAACTTCCAGAATCTGCCATGCAGCGATGCACAGGGTGTGTCAGATGGGTTAGTGACATTAGATCTTTGGTTGCCTTGGGAATGTGACACAGTTTTAAGGAATCCAGGGTAACAGATGCAAAGGCCCCATGGACATTAACAATGAAGCCAGCCCAGGATATCAACATCACCCAAGGTTGGTCCAATTGACAATGGGAGTGAACAACCAAAAGCTGAGGTAAATTATCCTGGGTCCTCCAATAGGGGAGATAACATGGCAACAGGCCCTGGCTAGGAGTCACAGACACAAGAGGAGAATACTGGGGCATCCAGTGGGTGTGGAAGTCTACAGGAGTGGACACAGGGACACTGAATGTCACAATAGGAGAGTCTATCTTTTCCAAATTGTACTGGAGCTACTAGCTAGAGCAATTAGACAACATAAAGAGGTCAAAGGGATATAAATAGGAAAGGAAGAAGTCAAACTATCACTATTTGCAGATGATATGATAGTATACTTAGGTGATCCAAAAAACTCCACCACAGAACTCCTATAGCTGATAAACAACTTCAGCAGAGTGGCAGGTTATAACATCATCATCTCAAGCAAATCAGTACCCTTACTACACTCAAAGGATAAGCAGGCTGAGAAAGAAATTAGGGAAACGACACACTTCACAATAGCCACAAACAGTGTAAGGTATCTTGGGGTGACCCTTACCAAACAAGTGAAAGATCTGTATGACAAGAAGTTCAAGTCTCTGAAGAAGGAAATGGAAGAAGACCTCAGAAAATGGAAAAATCTGCCACACTCATGAATTGGCACCATTTATATAGTTAAAATAGCCATCTTGCCAAAAGCAATATACAGATTCAATGGAATACCCATCAAAATCTCAACTCAGTTCTTCGTAGAGTTAGAAAGAGCAATTTTCAAATTCATCAGGAATAACAAAAAAAAAAAAAAAAAAAAAAAAAAAACAGGGTAGCTAAAACTATTCTCAACAGTCAAAGAACTTCTGGGGGAATCAGTATCCCAGACCTCAAGCAGTACTACAGAGCAATAGTGTTAAAAACTGCATGGTATTGGTAGAGTGACAGGCAGGTGGATCAATGGAATAGGATTGAAGATGTAGAAATGAACCCACACACCTATGGCCACTTGATCTTTGACAAAGAAGCTGAAAACATCCAGTGGGAAAAAAGATAGCCTTTTCAACAAATGGTGCTGGCTCAACTGGAGGTCAGCATGCAGAAGAATGTGAATTGATCCATTCTTATCTCCTTGTACAGAGCCCAACTCCAAGTGGATCAAGGACCTCCACATAAAGCCAGGCACACTGAAACTATTCGAAAAGAAACTGGGGAAAACCATTGAGGACATGGGGGGGGGGGTGGCAGATCCTGAACAGAACACCAATAGCTTATGCTCTAAGATCAAGAATTGACAGATGGGACCTCATAAAATTACAAAGTTTCTGTAAGGCAAAGGACACCATCAAAGGGCAAATCAGCAGCCAACAAATTGGGAAAAGATCTTTAACAACCCTACATCTGAAAGAGGGCTAATATCCAATATATAAAAGAACACAAGAAGTTAGACTCCAGGGAAACAAATAACCCTATTAAGAAATGGGTTACAGAGCTAAACAAAGAATTTTCACCTGAAGAACTTCAGATGCCTAAGAAGCATCTTAAAAAGGGTTGAATATCATTAATCATTAGGGAAATGCAAATCAAAACAACCCTGAGATTTCACCTCACACCAGTCAGAATGGATAAAATTAAAATCTCAGGAGAGAGCAGGTGTTGACAATTATGTTGAGAAAGAGGAACACTCCTCCACTACTGGTGGGGTTGCAAGTTGGTACAACCAATCTGGAAATCAGTCTCACTTTTCCTCAGGAAACTGAGCATGTCACTTCCGGAGGACCCTACTATATCACACCTGGGTATAAACCCAGAGGATTCCCCAGCATGTATTAAGGATACATGCTCCACTATATTCATAGCAGTCCTATTTATAATACCCAGAACCTGGAAAGAACCCAGATCTCCCTCCATGGAAGAATGAACACAAAAATATGGTATATATACACAATTGATTACTATTCAACCATTAGAAACAATGAATTCATGAAAGTCTTATACAAATGGATGGGGCAGGAGAACATCATCCTAAATGAGGTAACCCAGTCTCCAAAAATCAATCATGGTATGCGCTCACTGATAAGTAGATATTAGCCTAGAAACTTGCAATTCCCAAGACATAATCCACATATCAAATGATGTCCAAAAAGAACAGAGGAGTGGCCCCTGATTCTGGAAAGGCTCAGTGCAGCAGTGTAGGGCAATACCATAACAGGGATGTGGGAAGGGGTGGATGGTGGAACTGGGGGAGGGAAGAGAGCTTATGGGACTTTCAGGGAGTGGGGAGCCAGGAAAGGTGAAATCATGTGAAATGCAAATAAAAAATATATCAAATAAAAAAAATATTGTCTAATTCAAACAAAACTAACAGACAAACAACCAGATAATCATCCTGGATGATCATTCCAGAGGCATGGTGACCTTATGTGCTCCCAGAGAAACACTGTCAGGATGTTTCCCGGCAGGGCAGTCCATTGAGAGCCCTTCTTTAAATCAGGGATGTGAACTAGAGGATCCAGGTGCTGCTCCTCAACCCTTCCACAGCCCAACAAAGTCTGTAAACAAACTGCCACAGGTAGGACTGTAACAGGTATTTTCACAAGTAGAACTGCCTCACTCAGGGATCAGAGAAACAACCTGCCCCAAAATGGCTTCCCTGTGGGAATGGGGATACTTTTGGGAGGGGTCTCCACATAAGATTCACCTTCCCTAAGAGGAGACGCACCCCTTTTGCAGGCAAACACAGGAACCCCTCACGTGGCTGGAAGTCTGGAGAAATGCAAAAGTCTTGGGAATGGGAAGCATCCACAGTAATGGGAGAAGAAGCCAGGATCTCTCAGGGGCTCCATGGAGACTGGCAAATGAGGGTCCTGCTGAGACTAACCCAGCCAGGATAGGGGTCCCTGGAATGAGGGTCCTTGAAATCCAGGTGCCTCTGAAAAACTCTAGCCTCATTATTAAAATTGTAACAGTCTGCTGTACTGAGAGCCCAATGATTTTGTATAAGTGAAAAACCTTTATCTTCTGTATTAAGGTGATTAATGGTAAATAAAGCATAGCTTAATAATAGATGAGGTGAAGAAGGGTGATAGTGGCACACGCCTTTAATCCCAGCACTTGGGAGGCAGAGGCAGGCTGATTTTTGAGTTTGAGGCCAGCCTGATTTTCACAGTGAGTTCCAGGACAGCCAAGGCTACACAGAGAAACCCTGTCTCAAAAAACAAAAAAAGGCTGGGCACTGGTGTCACACACCCGTAATACCAGCACTCTGGGACACAGAGGCAGGAGCATTTCTGAGTTCGAAGCCAGCCTGGTCAAAAGAGTTAGTTCCAGGACAGCCAGGGCTACACAGGGAAAACCTGTCTCAAAAAAAAAAAATAATAAAACAAAAAAAAAAACAAAGAACCACAAAACAAACATAATATTGATGAGACAAATAGAAAGACTACTAGATTTTAATCTTTGATGTTGAACCTTAAGATTTTGATGAGTCCTTTCTATGATAGCCTGTCCTTGGGGTTATATGGAATTCCCATTGTATATTGTATACTCAGTTGACTGCAAACTTTGCCAAAGCTTGAGAAGTGTAAGTTGGAGCATTATCAGTTTTAATTCTTTTTGGCTTACCTGAGGAGGAGGAGGAGCATGTAATAAGGTGTTGAATGACATGTTTCTCAGCCTCCACGGTTCTTGCAGTGGCCATAAGCACATGAGAGTAGGTATCTACAGTAACACATACGTAGGCCAACTTTCCATATTCTGGGAATTGAGTTACATCCATTTGTCTTGTTATGTCCATTTGTCATGAAACTCGAACCTTAAGGCCCTTTGGATTAACTCCCATTTTTAATGGTTACTATACATCAGGACAATGTTCACAGTCCTTCACAAATGGCCTAGGCTGTTTTCATGTCAAATTGAACATCCTGTACTCTGTGTGTGTGTGTGTTTGTGTGTGTGTGTGTGTGTGTGTGTGTGTATGTGTGTGTGTCTGTGTGTGACTGTGTATGTGTGTGTGTGTGTCTGTATCTCTGTCTCTCTCTGTCTTGCTCTCTCTCTCTGTCTTTTGTTGTTTCAAGAGAGGTTTTCTCTATATAGCCCTGGTTGTCGTGGAACTCACTATGCAGACCAGGCTGGCCTCAAACTCAGAAATCCACCTACCTCTGCCTAGCAAGTACTGTGATTAAACTCTTGAGCCACCACTGCCCTGCTGAACATCCTTCTCAAAACCAGTGCAATCTGATAATGAAAAGCATGACTTTCTAAAGCTTGTTCAACCATAAGGGCAATCAAGGGTTCTTTTGTTAATAAATCTGCCATAGAATTTCCTTAAGCCACTGGACATGGCAGGCCAGTATGTGTTCTGATATGTTCTATAAATTTTCCTTTTTCTTGATTGAATTATCTTTTGCAACAGAAGCAAGAGTGATATAATTTTGGAATTTCCAGATATAAGAGCTGTCTCTATATCAGAAAATAATCAAACTACATAATTTGAACTTGTATAAAGGTTGACCTCTTCAAGTATATGTTCAAGGGCAGTAATAACTGCAATAATTTTCTCCTGATGTGCAGAAATTTCTTTAGCCTTTTGAATAACCACAGGTTTATCTTTCATATAGATGGCTTAAATTCCATGGATGACACATCTGTAAATAGTAAGAGGGCTTCAGAAGTAGGTTCCGATGCTAGTATAGAAGGAAAGATTATTCCTGTTCCTTCTACAAGCTTTAATTCAGGGTGTTGAGGTACATGACATTTGATTTGTTCCATATAATGAGCTAATGCATTTCCCCAATCATCTGCAGTTTGACCTAAATACCCCAATTGTTCCTTATTATATGGAATACAAACTTCATGAGTTTCTTTGACAAAGAGTTACCTGTATCCTAACCTCACTTTAATAATTAACTGGCTACACATAACAGGATAAGAAGGTACCATTTTCACTTGACTATGAGAGAGATATATTCATTCCCATAAAACTTCTTGCCATAAACATGCAGTAGGGTGTAAGGTGTTTTAAGAATAATAAGCGAGCAAGTTTTTAAATAATTTGTTTGATTTACTTTAGCATCTTGTATCATTTGCTTTATCCATTCTGATTGTTTTAAAGCTTCTTTAGCAAGCTGTATTTTAGACTTAGGATCAGGATTTCCTTTAAGAATTTCAAACAAATTAAGCAATTGTCCTGTGGTAATTTTTAAATAAGGTCTTCTCCAGTTAATATTTCCCAATTATTTTTAAAAATCATTAAGTGTCTTTAATTTGTCAATCCTAAGTTGCAGTATTTGAGATATAATATATTCATTATAAATTATTTTTGAAAGAAATTTATTGGCTTGTATACTGGCTGGTTTTGTGTGTCTACTAAACACACACTGGACTTATCACAGAGAAAGGAGATTCTGTTGGGGGAAGGGCTTCATTGAGATCCATCTGTGGGGCATTTTCTCAATTAGTGATGAAAGGGTGAGGGCCCCTTGTGGGTGGTACCCTCTCTGGGCTGGTAGTCTTGGGTTCTATAAGAGAGCAGGCTGAGCAAGCCAGGGGAATCAAGCTAGTAAGATACATTTTTCCATGGCCTCTGCACCAGTTCCTGCTTCCTGACCTGCTTGAGTTCCAGTCCTGACTTCCTTTAGTGGTGAACAGCAGTGTGGAAGTGTAAGCTCAATAAACACTTTCCTCCTCAATTTGCTTCTTGGTCATGATGTTTGTACAGGACTAGAAACCCTAAGACAAATTGGTACCAGTGTAGTGGGGTGTTCCTGTGACAACTTTACCATGTTTTGGGGAGGATAGAGGGAGGGCTTGGAACTATGAGCTAAAAGAGGCAATAGGATGTTAAGAGCTCAGTGGAAAGTTTTGTAGGGGCTTGGAAGATAATGTTAAGAACAGTGCAGAATATGGTGGACTGGCTTGTGACACTTCAGAGGGAAGATTAAAGTCTCTTATCAGGTGCAGGTTTTGATTGTGAAGATTCTGTGGTTTTGATTACCTGTGGCTGAAGAATCAGCTGTGACTAACAAGATAACAGAACCACTAAAGCAATCCTTTGTGTTATTGTGAATATTGATGCTGGTTAACAGGGGCTAAGAAATTAGTGGTGATTAAGAAGAGACCAGCATCACTGAGGTGAAAACTTTGGGAAGTGTTTTCTGAGAGCACAGAGGCTGGGTTCCTGAGAGAGCCACGGTTGTATTTTTTGCTGTGGCTAGACTTGGTACTTTGGAAGATTCACCCAGGTGGTCCTGGTTTTGAAGGCATGAAGTAGTCATGAAGAACAGTTAAGGCCCTGCACTGTGTGAGGCTGTGGAAGGCCATTGTTGAAGGTGCAACCTCAGATGCAATTGAAGGCCCAAGACTGAAGGAGTCATGCAAAGAGTTGAGGCTTGTCACCATGAAAAAGAGCCTCTGCCAGGCTATTGGTGAAGCGTAGTTACAGCAGAAGACAGCAGTGTTTTGTAGATGCCTGTGCCATGCAATGACCACCAAGAACAGCAGCAGCAGTGGAGTACAGACAGCTGGAGCCTAGAAGACAAGGTGTGTGTTAGAAAAGGCAGAGCTGGAGAAGTGACCCAAGCCCTTGTAGAAGCCCAAAAGTTCCTGAGTTGGATCCCAGACAATGAACCTTTGGACTTTGAGTTTTGCTTTTGATTGTGACTGTACTCTGACAGTTTTCCCTCTTGATGGAAGAAAGTATTTTAGTGAAGCCCACACTTAAGAGAACTTTGTAGTTTCAAGAGACTTTTAATTTGAAATGATATTGGACATTTTAAAGGTATTGAAATTTTAATATGTAAAGACTGTGGGACAATTAAACATATGTAGATCTGGGGGATAAATAAGGAAGGATTGAGGCTTAATAGTGATGTATTTCTGTGTCAAGTTGTCAAGGGGTCAATTGTACTGGCAGGTTTTATGTGTCTATTTGACAGAGGCTGGAGTTATGACAGAGAAAGGAGTTTCAGTTGGGAAGTGCCTCCAGGAGATCCGTCTGTGGGTCATTTTCTCACTATAGGGATCAAGAGGGGAGGGCTCCCTGTGGGTGGTACCATCTCTGGAATGGTATTCTTGGGTTCTATAAAGAGCAGGCTGGCCGGGTGGTGCTGGTGCATGCCTTTACTCTGAGCATTTGGGAGACAGAGGCAGGCAGATTTCTGAGTTGGAGGCCAGCATGGTCTACAGATTGAATTCCAGGAGAGCCATGGCTATAAAGAGAAACCATTACAAAAGAGTTATGGAGTGTGGGGAGAGCTGACTAACAGGGACACATGGAGTCTCTGCCCCATTCAGACTAATACAGGGACATCCTGGAGACTACATGCATTAGGAGACAGACAGGGCTATACAGAGAAAACGTGTCTCAAAAAAAAAAAAACAAATCTAAAAAAACAAAACAAAACAAAACAAAACAAAAGCCCCATGCCTTAGGAGACATACCCTCTACCCAACATCGTAGAACCCAAATACATAGTAATGTATTAACCACACTTTAGTTAGCAAACTAAAATATTTATTTCACGGGCCTAGTTACAGAGCCGGAGATTGAAATAAGTGTGGAGTAAATGCCTGTCCTTAAGAACCCGGTTACCCTAGTGTGAACAGCAGGTTACTCATGTCCTCACATGTCGAATGTCCCCACCCACAACCTACTGTAAACCTCCCACCCTGTCTAATCTATAGTCCCACTGAGTTTATGAGAAATGAGAGCAGCATTACAACCAAATGCCAGGACAGAACAGAAGGGAGCAGCCTGCAGGCTCTCTGTCCCTCCTTCCTCCCTCCTCCTAGGAGGTAGAAGTCAAAGTCAATGAACGCATCTGGGTCTCTTGAAGGTCCTTACTGATGTTCTGAAGACAATGATCTCTGGGTGAATCTAGTCAGACTTGCAGGTGCATCGAGGGCTATGCTGAGAGCCTGAGACCTGCTTGGTTTCTCACTCTGGCATGCTATTGCGGGACACTGAAATCAATGGGGGGTCAGTGGGCAGTGCAGGAGGAAGTATCAGTATCCTCAGCACCCTCAGGCCAAGCATTTCCTTCTGAGTGTAGGGAAGTCCCAGTTTGGCCAACAGCAGGATACTGTTAGAAGATAAAGAATCTGGAAGCTTTCTCTTCATACAATGGCACGAGATCCTGCAGATCGCCATAAATTCTGAAGGAGACCCTGCCCAATCCAAGAGGACACTCAGATGTATCATCCGAAGTAGAGTCTGATGGCCTCAGACCTTGGAGGTGATCCTGCATGATGATACTTCTACTCCACCACCAGGAGTGGCTGGGAGACCTGGGGGCTCCTCTGCAAGATTCTCCATACCTGTGAGTGGTTCCCTGGGACCTATAGCATCAGCAGAATCAAAAGGGATCCCGGAGGCTCCAGAAGTGAGTTTGGAGAATGTTGTCCCTTGTGGAGTAGATCCAGGATACAAAAGCTTGGATGGGGAAAGGCACAGGGACTCTGGGTGCACCTCCTTGTAATAAGGACAGCTGTTGTGGCCCCTGCTCACGCGACTCCTGAGGGGTCCCAAATGGGAATGCCTCCAGGTGGAAGTGGGCTTCCCCTGATCCAGTGTGTAGGTCCCAAGTGTCAGCTCCTGCCTGGGACAGGAGGTGAGCTCCAGCTGGTCCTTTCCTCGAGGATCCCCTTGCTGTTTCCACAGCTCATAGCTCTCAGGCTGCAGGAGCCCCTCAAAGGCATCCATGGAGAAGCTCACCCTGGCCTCCCCACAGCTGCACTGACGTGCCACCTTGCCATAGTCAATCCACCTCGGGGTGGCAAAATTGATGGCCTCTGCACAGTTGAAGCCATGGTTGAAGCCCGCGTGGTAGCCATAGGGAAAGGTGACCATGAACTCCCCAGCCTGCTGGGTGATGCGGCCAAAGGGGATGCCATTCTCCTTGAGCACGGTGGGGGAGATGAGCGCCACCTTGTGTCTCAGGAAGGCCTGGCAGCCCTTGGAGCTGCCAGGGAAGAGTTGCCTGGCCAGGAGCTCCAGGCGCCTGCCATGCTCAGGGGGCACAGCATACCAAGTCTTGGGCTGCCCAAAGTGCAGGTAGTTGATACTGTACAGGTCCATGTCCTCCGTGTGCCACGCAAAGGTGGTCTTCCACATGCCAAAGTACAGGTAGGGCGTGTTGACTCCCTCAATCACTGTGCCATGGTCCTGCTTCAACACATCCAAAAGGCTCCCCAGGTGGCCCACGTTCCAGTGTTGAGTGTTCTCATCAAACAGGGAGCCGCTGACATCAGCACCATAAATTGGTGACCCAAACAGACGATTCTTCCAGTATTTTCTCTCCAAATCATCAAAATCCAGGTGTGGCGGGGTCTGGTATTTTTTGCTGGTGGCCAGCTCACGATACTCACCCACACTCATGCCTTTCCTCTTCTTATGGAATTGGGTGAACACACCTGCCTGCCCTGAGACCACTTGCTGCAGAGGAGCAGGAATTGACATATCCATGACATCCTCACAGGACTTTCCACTGCCTTTCCACTCCTTGGGTGGGATGACCTTGGCCAGTCCAGCTCGGTGTGCGCCTTGGGACTCCATGTAGGTGATGTATTTGCTGAAGTTTGAGAATTCTGCCATGTTTGGGCGGAAGGTCATGATCGTACAGCCTGGGTTCTGGGACATATCCTGCTCAGGGTTTGTCATGGCCACAGCAATGCAGGAGCTCAGCCTGGGGTCCTGGCTGCCCTGGGTGTTTATGTTTTCTGAGACTTCTTTCTCTCTCTCTCTCTCTCTCTCTCTCTCTCTCTCTCTCTCTCTCTCTCTCTCTCTCTCTGAGTTTTCCTGACTTCCTGTTGTATTTTCTTCACTGTCTGATCTGTCCTTAAACTCGTCTTTTATGCCTTCTTCTCTTCGTTCTATGGTTTAGGTTTCCTGGTGGACAAGATAACATTTTTAAGATAAATTTGAATTCAGGAGAATGGCTTCTCTGAGTAGAACACTGTATATATAGCAAGACCCTTCTAAGCTCTACAATCAACAGAAAAGGCAAGAAAATGTAAGAAAGAAGAAGCCTTCTTTCTTGGTTGATGTTTTGATTTCCCAGGGCATCCTCTTACTGGTCAGCGCTTTTCACCTTGAAAGACTGAGTTTCTATGGAGCAGAATCCCAGTGCCACTACAGGAGCACTGGGAGCACAGCACCATCCCACTCCTGGAGCACTCCCTTGATTCCCACTCATCCTTGGACTCCATTGGTCACTGTGGGTTGATTGGGGAGGCTCAGCGCCCTTTGTCTTTTAAGTAGAGAGTCATCTACCCAAGGGACAATCATAGGTGGTTCATATGACAAAGATTCTTATCCACATGGCCAAAAATCATCAGAGATTTCTCAGGACCTGTTTTCAAACTATTTAAATCATTGCCTCCTAGTCTCTGAAACCAAATTAAAAGTTCCTCAGAAATTACTGACTTTGGGTTCCAACAGGCAGGTAATGCTGGCGGGTATTTGTCCAGCAGAGGTGACCTGTCTTGGCTTCCAGGTGAGGGTGGGAAATAGGAGGCTGTCTCAGAGGAGGACTGCTGCCAGCCTTGTCATCCCAGCTGCTTAGACTAAAGACAGCTGTGAGTCTTTACATCTGTGTCAGAGTATGGCAGCCTCTGTGTGGCAGTGTTGTGGGAGTAACATGCCTTCCATATGCAAACAGGAGGTGGGGCTGGGGAGCACTGAGCCTCCAACCAGACCAATGCTACATAAAGAGGTTTTACCTCTTTATGTTCTTAGCTCTCCTAGGGTTGGCTCTCCCTAGTCTAATGGAAAAACTAAAAACAAACAGCAGCTGATCTGGATCACAACACCCCACAATGTAGCTGAGGCCTCCTGAGAGCAACAGAATTCTGACTGTCTAGTGCCAGTGGGACCCAGGACCTGGCCAACCTCCTAGACAACTGTCATGGACCCTGCTACTCTCTTGCCTGGTGACAATCTGCTCGTGCTCATCTATGCATGTCACATGAGGGGAGATGACATTAGGTCCATGGGTACTGCAGTCCTTAGTGTAACTGGAACTTTTGGGGCCCAGGCCAAGTCTCTCAGCCCACAGAGAAGACCTGATCCATTTTATCCAGGCTGAGGGAGGACCTCAGAAAGATTGATCATTCTAAAAGAACTGGCAGGATCTACTACCTGACCTTCACAAGGTTACTCATCCGGGATACAAAAGCTGCTCTCTGTTTCTAGTCACACCTAGGCCAGAGAAGATCCAAGGGATGATTTCTCTGCCAGAAGCCAGGTTGGTCTGTCCTCAAGTAAATCCAAACTAGGCAGCCCTCTGCCCCATCTCCACTCTCACTGATCATGCTCAGTAGCTGAAAAGATCCCCAGGACCTTGTCTGCTGATTTGCCCTCCCATAAGGGTGGGGTCCAACAATTGCCTGGCTATCACGGCTACAAACCTCTCAATCAATAGCTAAAGTTTAGGCATGCATTAAACATATTCATTACTGGTATGGACCTTAAGAGTTCTATCCAGCCAGGCAGTGGTGGCACACACCTTTATTCCCAGCACTTGTGGTGCTGAGGCAGTTGATTTCTGAGTTCCTGGCCAGCCAGGTCTACAGAGTGAGTTCCATGACAGCCAGGGTTACACAGAGAAACCCTATCTCAAAAAACAAACAAAAATGACAAAAAAACACTCCCCCCCAAAAAAAACAAACAAAAAAATCTTACTTTTTTAGCTGGGCATTGGTGGAACATACCTTTGATCTCAGCACTTGGGAGGTCTAGGCAGGCAGTTTCTGAGTTACAAGCGACCCTGGTCTACAGAGAGATTTCCAGGACAGACAGAGCTATACAGAGAAACCAAATCTCGGGGGGCAGGGGGGGGAGAAACAAATCCAAAAAAAAAGAGAGAGAGGGAGAGGGAGAGAGAGAGAGAGAGAGAGAGAGAGAGAGAGAGAGAGAGAGAGAGAGAGAGAGAGAGAGAGAGAGATTTTTCTTGCAAGGGTGTGGTGGCACACACCTTTAAATCCAGCACTTGGGTTGCTGGGTCAGGTAATTTCAGAGTTCGAGGCCAGCCTGCTCTACATCTTACTGTGTTTAGCCGGGGATTGGTGGCGCATGCCTTTAATCCCAGCACTTGGGAGGCAGAAGGAGGAGGATTTCTGAGTTTGAGGCCAGCCTGGTCAACAGAGTAAATTACAGGACAGGTATGGCTACACAGAGAATCCCTATCTCAAAAAACAAAACAAACAAAAACCAAAACAAACAAAAAAAAAAACAGGAAAAAAAACAAACAGGGTTTTACAGTGGAGTAAAAATAAATTATCAGACATTGAAAGAAACTATTACACACTGGATAGACATCCTGCCTTTGCTTTGGGTCCTCTGTGCCCCATGTAGAGAGAGATTTACTCCCAAATGAAGTTCTCTTGAGAATAGCTCAGTGTTACCCTGGGATCCTCAACACCCAGAGTCCATGTCTGGAAGCTGATAAAGTCTTTCTACAGTTTCAAAGCCATTCCCTGCTCTCTTCTCTGGTTCCTGCCCAATAGTAACCACATCTGAATGCTATATTTGTCAGAAACGAACACAAATTAATCTGAAATGAAACTCACACATTAACGCCAAAGATTGACCAGCATTTTCTAATTCTTTGTAGAATGATTGAATCTTATCAACTATTACCACGACTCATTTCCTCAAAGGAACACATTTCCAAAAGCTGTGAATAGAGATAGGACTTACCCAACACCAGTGAAATGGAAATCTGTGAGGAGACAATCTAGCCACAGAGAGAAGCTTCCCCCTTAGGACTATCTCTTCCTATGAGCAGGGAACCTAATGGCTTCATCATTTATAGTCATGAAGACCTGAGGCAATGAGAGCTTGCCCACCCACTGGGGTCTCAACCAATCACCGGCTCTCAGCTGACTTAGGCCCACCCAGTTTCCCTAGAATGGAAACAATCTCATTAGGAGACATGGCAAACATTGAGGATAGAATGATACAATACCAACTGTGCATAGAATCTATGAGAATGTTTTAGAATTTCCAAGGCTAACTGGGAGCATCTGGCAGAGCGTCAGAGAACTGAGACATCCAGAACATGTCTGTGCTCTTGCTGGACAGGCTTTGTCTTTCTCCCACCACCTCGAAACCTGAAAATAAAAACCTAAACCTAAAATAAAAAAACCTAAAAATATTCATTACTGGTATGGACCTTAAGAGTTCTATCCAGCCAGGCAGTGGTGGCACACACCTTTATTACCAGCACTTGTGGTGCTGAAGCAGTTGATTTTTGAGTTGAGGCCTGCCAGGTCTACAGAGTGAGTTCCATGACAGCCAGGGTTACACAGAGAAACCCTATCTCAAAAAACAAACAACAACGACAACAACCCCCCCCACCCGCCGCCAAAAAAAAAACAAAACAAAAAAAAAAAAAAACAAAAAGCATCTTACTTTGTTTAGCTGGGCATTGGTAGAACACACCTTTGATCTCAGCACTTGGGAGGTAGAGGCAGGCAGATTTCTGAGTTCCAAGTCAGCCTGGTCTACAGAGTGATTTCCAGGACAGTCAGAGCTATACAGAGAAACCAAATTGGGAAAATAAAACCATATCCAAAAATAAAACGAGAGAGAGAGAGATTTTTCTTGCAAGGCAGTGGTGGCACACACCTTTAATCCCAGCACTTGGGATGCTGGCGTAGTTGATTTTGGAGTTCGAGGCCAGCCTGCTCTACATCTTACTGTGTTTAGCCAGGCAGTGGTGGTGCATGCCTTTAATCCCAGCACTTGGGAAGCAGAAGGAGGCAGATTTCTCAGTACGAGGCCAGCCTGGTCTACAGAGTGAGTTCCAAGATAGCCAGGGATACACAGAGAAACACTGTCTCAAAAAACAACAACAACAACAAAAAGACATTGCTGGTATAGAATTTTAGGGTTCTCGTCTGCCCGGCAGTGGTAGCACATGCCTTTAATCCCAGCACATGGGAAGCAAAGGGAGGAGGATTTCTGAGTTTGAGGCCAGCCTGGTCAACAGAGTAAATTCCAGGACAGATATGGCTACACAAAGAATCCCTGTCTCAAAAAACAAAAACAAAAACAAAAACAAAAAAACAAAAACAAAAACCAGGGTTTTCCACAGGGGTAAAAATAAATTATTAGTCATTGAAAGAAACTATTACACACTGGATAGACATCCTGCCTTTGCTTTGGGTCCTCTGTGCCCCATGTAGAGAGAGATTTACTCCCAAATGAAGTTCTCTGGAGAATAGCTCAGTGTTACCCTGGGATCCTCAACACCCAGAGTCCATGTCTGGAAGCTGATAAAGTCTTTCTACAGTTTCAAAGCCATTCCCTGCTCTCTTCTCTGGTTCCTGCCCAATAGTAACCACATCTGAATGCTATATTTGTCAGAAACGAACACAAATTAATCTGAAATGAAACTCACACATTAACGCCAAAGATTGACCAGCATTTTCTAATTCTTTGTAGAATGATTGAATCTTATCAACTATTACCACGACTCATTTCCTCAAAGGAACACATTTCCAAAAGCTGTGAATAGAGATAGGACTTACCCAACACCAGTGGAATGGAAATCTGTGAGGAGACAATCTAGCCACAGAGAGAAGCTTCCCCCTTAGGACTATCTCTTCCTATGAGCAGGGAACCTAATGGCTTCATCTTTTATAGTCATGAAGACCTGAGGCAATGAGAGCTTGCCCACCCACTGGGGTCTCAACCAATCACCGGCTCTCAGCTGACTTAGGCCCACCCAGTTTCCCTAGAATGGAAACAATCTCATTAGGAGACATGGCAAACATTGAGGATAGAATGATACAATACCAACTGTGCATAGAATCTATGAGAATGTTTTAGAATTTCCAAGGCTAACTGGGAGCATCTGGCAGAGCGTCAGAGAACTGAGACATCCAGAACATGTCTGTGCTCTTGCTGGACAGGCTTTGTCTTTCTCCCACCACCTCGAAACCTGAAAATAAAAACCTAAACCTAAAATAAAAAAACCTAAAAATATTCATTACTGGTATGGACCTTAAGAGTTCTATCCAGCCAGGCAGTGGTGGCACACACCTTTATTACCAGCACTTGTGGTGCTGAAGCAGTTGATTTTTGAGTTGAGGCCTGCCAGGTCTACAGAGTGAGTTCCATGACAGCCAGGGTTACACAGAGAAACCCTATCTCAAAAAACAAACAACAACGACAACAACCCCCCCCACCCGCCGCAAAAAACAAAAACAAAAAAAAAAAAAAACAAACAAAAAGCATCTTACTTTGTTTAGCTGGGCATTGGTAGAACACACCTTTGATCTCAGCACTTGGGATGTAGAGGCAGGCAGATTTCTGAGTTCCAGGTCAGCCTGGTCTACAGAGTGATTTCCAGGACAGTCAGAGCTATACAGAGAAACCAAATTGGGAAAATAAAACCATATCCAAAAATAAAACGAGAGAGAGAGAGATTTTTCTTGCAAGGCAGTGGTGGCACACACCTTTAATCCCAGCACTTGGGATGCTGGCATAGTTGATTTTGGAGTTCGAGGCCAGCCTGCTCTACATCTTACAGTGTTTAGCCAGGCAGTGGTGGTGCATGCCTTTAATCCCTGCACTTGCAAAGCAGAAGGAGGCAGATTTCTCAGTACGAGGCCAGCCTGGTCTACAGAGTGAGTTCCAAGATAGCCAGGGCTACACAGAGAAACACTTTCTCAAAAAACAACAACAAAAAAAAAATACATTGCTGGTATGGAATGTATTTTAGGGTTCTAGTCTGCCCGGCAGTGGTGGCACATGCCTTTAATCCCAGCACTTGGGAAGCAAAGGGAGGAGGATTTCTGAGTTTGAGGCCAGCCTGGTCAACAGAGTAAATTCCAGGACAGGTATGGCTACACAAGAATCCCAGTCTCAAAAACAAAAACAAAAACAAAAAAAAACAAAAACAAAAACCAGGGTTTTCCACCGGGGTAAAAATAAATTATTAGACATTGAAAGAAACTATTACACACTGGATAGACATCCTGCCTTTGCTTTGGGTCCTCTGTGCCCCATGTAGAGAGAGATTTACTCCCAAATGAAGTTCTCTCGAGAATAGCTCAGTGCTACCCTGGGATCCTCAACACCCAGAGTCCATGTCTGGAAGCTGATAAAGTCTTTCTACAGTTTCAAAGCCATTCCCTGCTCTCTTCTCTGGTTCCTGCCCAATAGTAACCACATCTGAATGCCATATTTGTCAGAAAGGAACACAAATTAATCTGAAATGAAACTCACACATTAACGCCAAAGATTGACCAGCATTTTCTAATCCTTTGTAGAATGATTGAATCTTATCAACTATTACCACGACTCATTTCCTCACAGGAACACATTTCCAAAAGCTGTGAATAGAGATAGGACTTACCCAACACCAGTGGAATGGAGACCTGTGAGGAGACAATCTAGCCACAGAGAGAAGCTTCCCCCTTAGGACTATCTCTTCCTATGAGCAGGGAACCTAATGGCTTCGTCTCTGATAGTCATGAAGTCCTGAGGCAATGAGAGCTTGCCCACCCACTGGGGTCTCAATCAATCACCGGCTCTCAGCTGACTTAGGCCCACCCAGTTTCCCTAGAATGGAAACAATCTCATTAGGAGACATGGCAAACATTGAAGATAGAATGATACAATACCAAATGTGCATAGAATCTATGAGAATGTTTTAGAATTTCCAAGGCTAACTGGGAGCATGTGGCAGAGCATCAGAGAACTGAGACATCCAGAACATGTCTGTGCTCTTGCTGGACAGACTTTGTCTTTCTCCCACCACCTCTAAACCTGAAATAGACAAGAGAACAGCAGGGGCCCCAAGTTCTGAACAACTACACGTTTTAACCAAAAAGTAGCACAAAACAAAGGAATGAGAAAGATTTTTGCTGGGCATTGGGTTGTATGCACTGTATCCCACTCTGGAGGCAGAGCCAGGGGGATCGATGAATTTGAGAAAAGACTGGTGGACAGATCCAGTTCCTGGAAAGTCAGGATTATAGGGATCAACTCTCTCTCTCTCTCTCTCTCTCTCTCTCTCTCTCTCTCTCTCTCTATCTCTCTCTCTCTCTGTCTGTCTGGTTTTTCGAGACAGGGTTTCTCTGTGTAGTCCTAGCTATCTGGGCACTCTGTAGACGAAGCTGGCCTTGAACTCAGAAATCTGCCTGCCTCTGCCTCCCAAGTGCTGGGATTACAGGTGTTGGCCACCACACCGCCTGGTCTTTGACCTCATTTTACAGACCAGGCTCCAGGCTGGCCTGATGTCTGAGATCTGTATGTCACCATGCCTTTGGTTGGTTTGGTTTGTATGCCTCTGTCTATGTCTGTTCCTCTCAGTCTCTCAGTCTCTCTCTCTCTCTCTCTCTCTCTCTCTCTCTCTCTCTCTCTCTCTCTCTCTCTCTCTCTCTCTCTTTCTCTCTCTGGTTTTTCCAGACAGAGTTTCTCTGTGTAGTCCTGGCTGTCCAGGCACTCTGTAGACCAATCTGGCCTCGAATTCAGAAATCTGCCTGCCTCTGCCTCCCAAGTGCTGGAATTACAGGTGTTTGCCACCACACCACCTGGTCTTTGAACTCATTTTACAGACCTGGCTCCAGGCTGGCCTGATGTCTGAGATCTGTATGTCACCATGCTTTTGGTTGGTTTGTTTTGTATGCCTCTATCTATCTCTTTTCCTCTCTGCCTCTCAGGCTCTCTCTCTCTCTCTCTCTCTCTCTCTCTCTCTCTCTCTCTCTCTCTCTCTTTCTCTCTCTCTCTCTCTCTCTTTCTCGCTCCTGGTTTCTCTCTTTTTCTCTCTGTTTCTCTCTGTCTCTCTCCATCTCTCTCTGTCTCTCTCTGTGTGTGTGTGTGTGTGTGTTTCCTGGGCTTGCCCTCTAGTGCATGTTCATCACAAGCCATCTATCATGGTTTGTGGGATTAATGAGACTTGAATGTATGTTCTCTGCAATCGTGCTAAATACTCTTGCCTATTGGGCAGTCCACACACCAAAATTTCTAATTTCAAATGAGGCTCCAAAATTTTGACTCAGACCTTTCATACATACATTTAAGGAAACAGAATATTAAAGATCATAGATTATGTGGTTTCTCTTGATCACAGTTGACTAAACAATGAAAACTTCCAGAATCTGCCATGCAGCGATGCACAGGGTGTGTCAGATGGGTTAGTGACATTAGATCTTTGGTTGCCTTGGGAATGTGACACAGTCTTAAGGAATCCAGGGTAACAGATGCAAAGGCCCCATGGACATTAACAATGAAGCCAGCCCAGGATATCAACATCACCCAAGGTTGGTCCAATTGACAATGGGAGTGAACAACCAAAAGCTGAGGTAAATTATCCTGGGTCCTCCAATAGGGGAGGTAACATGGCAACAGGCCCTGGCTAGGAGTCACAGACACAAGAGGAGAATACTGGGGCATCCAGTGGGTGTGGAAGTCTACAGGAGTGGACACAGGGACACTGAATGTCACAATAGGAGAGTCTATCTTTTCCAAATTGTACTGGAGCTACTAGCTAGAGCAATTAGACAACATAAATAGGTCAAAGGGATATAAATAGGAAAGGAAGAAGTCAAACTATCACTATTTGCAGATGATATGATAGTATACTTAAGTGATCCAAAAAACTCCACCACAGAACTCCTATAGCTGATAAACAACTTCAGCAGAGTGGCAGGTTATAACATCATCATCTCAAGCAAATCAGTACCCTTACTACACTCAAAGGATAAGCAGGCTGAGAAAGAAATTAGGGAAACGACACACTTCACAATAGCCACAAACAGTGTAAGGTATCTTGGGGTGACCCTTACCAAACAAGTGAAAGATCTGTATGACAAGAAGTTCAAGTCTCTGAAGAAGGAAATGGAAGAAGACCTCAGAAAATGGAAAAATCTGCCACACTCATGGATTGGCACCATTTATATAGTTAAAATAGCCATCTTGCCAAAAGCAATATACAGATTCAATGGAATACCCATCAAAATCTCAACTCAGTTCTTCATAGAGTTAGAAAGAGCAATTTTCAAATTCATCAGGAATAACAAAAAAAAAAAAAAAAAAAAAAAAAAAAAAAAAAAAACAGGGTAGCTAAAACTATTCTCAACAGTCAAAGAACTTCTGGGGGAATCAGTATCCCAGACCTCAAGCAGTACTACAGAGCAATAGTGTTAAAAACTGCATGGTATTGGTAGAGTGACAGGCAGGTGGATCAATGGAATAGGATTGAAGATGTAGAAATGAACCCACACACCTATGGCCACTTGATCTTTGACAAAGAAGCTGAAAACATCCAGTGGGAAAAAAGATAGCCTTTTCAACAAATGGTGCTGGCTCAACTGGAGGTCAGCATGCAGAAGAATGTGAATTGATCCATTCTTATCTCCTTGTACAGAGCCCAACTCCAAGTGGATCAAGGACCTCCACATAAAGCCAGGCACACTGAAACTATTCGAAAAGAAACTGGGGAAAACCCTTGAGGACATGGGGGGGGGTGGCAGATCCTGAACAGAACACCAATAGCTTATGCTCTAAGATCAAGAATTGACAGATGGGACCTCATAAAATTACAAAGTTTCTGTAAGGCAAAGGACACCATCAAAAGGCAAATCAGCAGCCAACAAATTGGGAAAAGATCTTTAATAACCCTACATCTGAAAGAGGGCTAATATCCAATATATAAAAGAACACAAGAAGTTAGACTCCAGGGAAACAAATAACCCTATTAAGAAATGGGTTACAGAGCTAAACAAAGAATTTTCACCTGAAGAACTTCAGATGCCTAAGAAGCATCTTAAAAAGGGTTGAACATCATTAATCATTAGGGAAATGCAAATCAAAACAACCCTGAGATTTCACCTCACACCAGTCAGAATGGATAAAATTAAAATCTCAGGAGAGAGCAGGTGTTGGCAATTATGTTGAGAAAGAGGAACACTCCTCCACTACTGGTGGGGTTGCAAGTTGGTACAACCAATCTGGAAATCAGTCTCACTTTTCCTCAGGAAACTGAGCATGTCACTTCCGGAGGACCCTACTATATCACACCTGGGTATAAACCCAGAGGATTCCCCAGCATGTATTAAGGATACATGCTCCACTATATTCATAGCAGTCCTATTTATAATACCCAGAAGCTGGAAAGAACCCAGATCTCCCTCCATGGAAGAATGAACACAAAAATGTGGTATATATACACAATTGATTACTATTCAACCATTAGAAACAATGAATTCATGAAAGTCTTATACAAATGGATGGGGCAGGAGAACATCATCCTAAATGAGGTAACCCAGTCTCCAAAAATCAATCATGGTATGTGCTCACTGATAAGTAGATATTAGCCTAGAAACTTGCAATTCCCAAGACATAATCCACATATCAAATGATGTCCAAAAAGAACAGAGGAGTGGCCCCTGATTCTGGAAAGGCTCAGTGCAGCAGTGTAGGGCAATACCATAACAGGGATGTGGGAAGGGGTGGATGGTGGAACTGGGGGAGGGAAGAGATCTTATGGGACTTTCAGGGAGTGGGGAGCCAGGAAAGGTGAAATCATGTGAAATGCAAATAAAAAATATATCAAATAAAAAATAAAATATTGTCTAATTCAAACAAAACTAACAGACAAACAACCAGATAATCATCCTGGATGACCATTCCAGAGGCATGGTGACCTTATGTGCTCCCAGAGAAACACTGTCAGGATGTTTCCCGGCAGGGCAGTCCATTGAGAGCCCTTCTTTAAATCAGGGATGTGAACTAGAGGATCCAGGTGCTGCTCCTCAACCCTTCCACAGCCCAACAAAGTCTGTAAACAAACTGCCACAGGTAGGACTGTAACAGGTATTTTCACAAGTAGAACTGCCTCACTCAGGGATCAGAGAAACAACCTGCCCCAAAATGGTTTCCCTGTGGGAATGGGGATACTTTTGGGAGGGGTCTCCACATAAGATTCACCTTCCCTAAGGGGAGACGCACCCCTTTTGCAGGCAAACACAGGAACCCCTCAGGTGGCTGGAAGTCTGGAGAAATGCAAAAGTCTTGGGAATGAGAAGCATCCCCAGTAATGGGAGAAGAAGCCAGGATCTCTCAGGGGCTCCATGGAGACTGGCAAATGAGGGTCCTGCTGAGACTAGCCCAGCCAGGAATGGGGTCCCTGGAATGAGGGTCCTTGAAATCCAGGTGCCTCTGAAAAACTCTAGCCTCATTATTAAAATTGTAACAGTCTGCTGTACTGAGAGCCCAATGATTTTGTATAAGAGAAAAACCTTTATCATCTGTATTAAGGTGATTAATGGTAAATAAAGCATAGCTTAATAATAGATGAGGTGAAGAAGGGTGATAGTGGCACACGCCTTTAATCCCAGCACTTGGGAGGCAGAGGCAGGCTGATTTTTGAGTTTGAGGCCAGCCTGATTTTCACAGTGAGTTCCAGGACAGCCAAGGCTACACAGAGAAACCCTGTCTCAAAAAACAAAAAAAGGCTGGGCACTGGTGTCACACACCCGTAATACCAGCACTCTGGGACACAGAGGCAGGAGCATTTCTGAGTTCGAAGCCAGCCTGGTCAAAAGAGTTAGTTCCAGGACAGCCAGGGCTACACAGGGAAAACCTGTCTCAAAAAAAAAAATAATAAAACAAAAAAAAAAAACAAAGAACCACAAAACAAACATAATATTGATGAGACAAATAGAAAGACTACTAGATTTTAATCTTTGATGTTGAACCTTAAGATTTTGATGAGTCCTTTCTATGATAGCCTGTCCTTGGGGTTATATGGAATTCCCATTGTATATTGTATACTCAGTTGACTGCAAACTTTGCCAAAGCTTGAGAAGTGTAAGTTGGAGCATTATCAGTTTTAATTCTTTTTGGCTTACCTGAGGAGGAGGAGGAGCATGTAATAAGGTGTTGAATGACATGTTTCTCAGCCTCCACGGTTCTTGCAGTGGCCATAAGCACATGAGAGTAGGTATCTACAGTAACACATAGGTAGGCCAACTTTCCATATTCTGGGAATTGAGTTACGTCCATTTGTCTTGTTATGTCCATTTGTCATGAAACTCGAACCTTAAGGCCCTTTGGATTAACTCCCATTTTTAATGGTTGCTATACATCAGGACAATGTTCACAGTCCCTCACCAATGGCCTAGGCTGTTTTCATGTCAAATTGAACATCCTGTACTCTGTGTGTGTGTGTTTGTGTGTGTGTGTGTGTGTGTGTGTATGTGTGTGTGTGTGTGTGTGTGACTGTGTGTGTGTGTGTGTGTGTGTCTGTATCTCTGTCTCTCTCTGTCTTGCTCTCTCTCTCTGTCTTTTGTTGTTTCAAGAGAGGTTTTCTCTATATAGCCCTGGTTGTCGTGGAACTCACTATGCAGACCAGGCTGGCCTCAAACTCAGAAATCCACCTACCTCTGCCTAGCAAGTACTGTGATTAAACTCTTGAGCCACCACTGCCCTGCTGAACATCCTTCTCAAAACCAGTGCAATCTGATAATGAAAAGCATGACTTTCTAAAGCTTGTTCAACCATAAGGGCAATCAAGGGTTCTTTTGTTAATAAATCTGCCATAGAATTTCCTTAAGCCACTGGACATGGCAGGCCAGTATGTGTTCTGATATGTTCTATAAATTTTCCATTTTCTTGATTGAATTATCTTTTGCAACAGAAGCAAGAGTGATATAATTTTGGAATTTCCAGATATAAGAGCTGTCTCTATATCAGAAAATAATCAAACTACATAATTTGAACTTGTATAAAGGTTGACCTCTTCAAGTATATGTTCAAGGGCAGTAATAACTGCAATAATTTTCTCCTGATGTGCAGAAATTTCTTTAGCCTTTTGAATAACCACAGGTTTATCTTTCATATAGATGGCTTAAATTCCATGGATGACACATCTGTAAATATTAAGAGGGCTTCAGAAGTAGGTTCCGATGCTAGTATAGAAGGGAAGATTATTCCTGTTCCTTCTACAAGCTTTAATGCAGGGTGTTGAGGTACATGACATTTGATTTGTTCCATATAATGAGCTAATGCATTTCCCCAATCATCTGCAGTTTGACCTAAATACCCCAATTGTTCCTTATTATATGGAATACAAACTTCATGAGTTTCTTTGACAAATAGTTACCTGTATCCTAACCTCACCTTAATAATTAACTGGCTACACATAACAGGATAAGAAGGTACCATTTTCACTTGACTATGAGAGAGATATATTCATTCCCATAAAACTTCTTGCCATAAACATGCAGTAGGGTGTAAGGTGTTTTAAGAATAATAAGCGAGCAAGTTTTTAAATAATTTGTTTGATTTACTTTAGCATCTTGTATCATTTGCTTTATCCATTCTGATTGTTTTAAAGCTTCTTTAGCAAGCTGTATTTTAGACTTAGGATCAGGATTTCCTTTAAGAATTTCAAACAAATTAAGCAATTGTCCTGTGGTAATTTTTAAATAAGGTCTTCTCCAGTTAATATTTCCCAATTATTTTTAAAAATCATTAAGTGTCTTTAATTTGTCAATCCTAAGTTGCAGTATTTGAGATATAATATATTCATTATAAATTATTTTTGAAAGAAATTTATTGGCTTGTATACTGGCTGGTTTTGTGTGTCTACTAAACACACACTGGACTTATCACAGAGAAAGGAGATTCTGTTGGGGGAAGGGCTTCATTGAGATCCATCTGTGGGGCATTTTCTCAATTAGTGATGAAAGGGTGAGGGCCCCTTGTGGGTGGTACCCTCTCTGGGCTGGTAGTCTTGGGTTCTATAAGAGAGCAGGCTGAGCAAGCCAGGGGAATCAAGCTAGTAAGATACATTTTTCCATGGCCTCTGCACCAGTTCCTGCTTCCTGACCTGCTTGAGTTCCAGTCCTGACTTCCTTTAGTGGTGAACAGCAGTGTGGAAGTGTAAGCTCAATAAACACTTTCCTCCTCAATTTGCTTCTTGGTCATGATGTTTGTACAGGACTAGAAACCCTAAGACAAATTGGTACCAGTGTAGTGGGGTGTTCCTGTGACAACTTTACCATGTTTTGGGGAGGATAGAGGGAGGGCTTGGAACTATGAGCTAAAAGAGGCAATAGGATGTTAAGAGCTCAGTGGAAAGTTTAGTAGGGGCTTGGAAGATAATGTTAAGAACAGTGCAGAATATGGTGGACTGGCTTGTGACACTTCAGAGGGAAGATTAAAGTCTCTTATCAGGTGCAGGTTTTGATTGTGAAGATTCTGTGGTTTTGATTACCTGTGGCTGAAGAATCAGCTGTGACTAACAAGATAACAGAACCACTAAAGCAATCCTTTGTGTTACTGTGAATATTGATGCTGGTTAACAGGGGCTAAGAAATTAGTGGTGATTAAGAAGAGACCAGCATCACTGAGGTGAAAACTGTGGGAAGTGTTTTCTGAGAGCACAGAGGCTGGGTTCCTGAGAGAGCCACGGTTGTATTTTGTGCTGTGGCTAGACTTGGTACTTTGGAAGATTCACCCAGGTGGTCCTGGTTTTGAAGGCATGAAGTGGTCATGAAGAACAGTTAAGGCCCTGCACTGTGTGAGGCTGTGGAAGGCCATTGTTGAAGGTGCAACCTCAGATGCAATTGAAGGCCCAAGACTGAAGGAGTCATGCAAAGAGTTGAGGCTTGTCACCATGAAAAAGAGCCTCTGCCAGGCTATTGGTAAAGCATAGTTACAGCAGAAGACAGCAGTGTTTTGTAGATGCCTGTGCCATGCAATGACCACCAAGAACAGCAGCAGCAGTGGAGTACAGACAGCTGGAGCCTAGAAGACAAGGTGTGTGTTAGAAAAGGCAGAGCTGGAGAAGTGACCCAAGCCCTTGTAGAAGCCCAAAAGTTCCTGAGTTGGATCCCAGACAATGAACCTTTGGACTTTGAGTTTTGCTTTTGATTGTGACTGTACTCTGACAGTTTTCCCTCTTGATGGAAGAAAGTATTTTAGTGAAGCCCACACTTAAGAGAACTTTGTAGTTTCAAGAGACTTTTAATTTGAAATGATATTGGACATTTTAAAGGCATTGAAATTTTAATATGTAAAGACTGTGGGACAATTAAACATATGTAGATCTGGGGGATAAATAAGGAAGGATTGAGGCTTAATAGTGATGTATTTCTGTGTCAAGTTGTCAAGGGGTCAATTGTACTGGCAGGTTTTATGTGTCTATTTGACAGAGGCTGGAGTTATGACAGAGAAAGGAGTTTCAGTTGGGAAGTGCCTCCAGGAGATCCGTCTGTGGGTCATTTTCTCACTATAGGGATCAAGAGGGGAGGGCTCCCTGTGGGTGGTACCATCTCTGGAATGGTATTCTTGGGTTCTATAAAGAGCAGGCTGGCCGGGTGGTGCTGGTGCATGCCTTTACTCTGAGCATTTGGGAGACAGAGGCAGGCAGATTTCTGAGTTGGAGGCCAGCATGGTCTACAGATTGAATTCCAGGAGAGCCATGGCTATAAAGAGAAACCATTACAAAAGAGTTATGGAGTGTGGGGAGAGCTGACTAACAGGGACACATGGAGTCTCTGCCCCATTCAGACTAATACAGGGACATCCTGGAGACTACATGCATTAGGAGACAGACAGGGCTATACAGAGAAAACGTGTCTCAAAAAAAAAACAAATCTAAAAAAACAAAACAAAACAAAACAAAACAAAACAAAAGCCCCATGCCTTAGGAGACATACCCTCTACCCAACATCGTAGAACCCAAATACATAGTAATGTATTAACCACACTTTAGTTAGCAAACTAAAATATTTATTTCACGGGCCTAGTTACAGAGCCGGAGATTGAAATAAGTGTGGAGTAAATGCCTGTCCTTAAGAACCCGGTTACCCTAGTGTGAACAGCAGGTTACTCATGTCCTCACATGTCGAATGTCCCCACCCACAACCTACTGTAAACCTCCCACCCTGTCTAATCTATAGTCCCACTGAGTTTATGAGAAATGAGAGCAGCATTACAACCAAATGCCAGGACAGAACAGAAGGGAGCAGCCTGCAGGCTCTCTGTCCCTCCTTCCTCCCTCCTCCTAGGAGGTAGAAGTCAAAGTCAATGAACGCATCTGGGTCTCTTGAAGGTCCTTACTGATGTTCTGAAGACAATGATCTCTGGGTGAATCTAGTCAGACTTGCAGGTGCATCGAGGGCTATGCTGAGAGCCTGAGACCTGCTTGGTTTCTCACTCTGGCAAGCTATTGCGGGACACTGAAACCAATGGAGGGTCAGTGGGCAGTGCAGGAGGAAGTATCAGTATCCTCAGCATCCTCAGGCCAAGCATTTCCTTCTGAGTGTAGGGAAGTCCCAGTTTGGCCAACAGCAGGATACTGTTAGAAGATAAAGAATCTGGAAGCTTTCTCTTCATACAATGGCACAAGATCCTGCAGATCGCCATAAATTCTGAAGGAGACCCTGCCCAATCCAAGAGGACACTCAGATGCATCATCCGAAGTAGAGTCTGATGGCCTCAGACCTTGGAGGTGATCCTGCATGATGATACTTCTACTCCACCACCAGGAGTGGCTGGGAGACCTGGGGGCTCCTCTGCAAGATTCTCCATACCTGTGAGTGGTTCCCTGGGACCTATAGCATCAGCAGAATCAAAAGGGATCCCGGAGGCTCCAGAAGTGAGTTTGGAGAATGTTGTCCCTTGTGGAGTAGATCCAGGATACAAAAGCTTGGATGGGGAAAGGCACAGGGACTCTGGGTGCACCTCCTTGTAATAAGGACAGCTGTTGTGGCCCCTGCTCACGCGACTCCTGAGGGGTCCCAAATGGGAATGCCTCCAGGTGGAAGTGGGCTTCCCCTGATCCAGTGTGTAGGTCCCAAGTGTCAGCTCCTGCCTGGGACAGGAGGTGAGCTCCAGCTGGTCCTTTCCTCGAGGATCCCCTTGCTGTTTCCACAGCTCATAGCTCTCAGGCTGCAGGAGCCCCTCAAAGGCATCCATGGAGAAGCTCACCCTGGCCTCCCCACAGCTGCACTGACGTGCCACCTTGCCATAGTCAATCCACCTCGGGGTGGCAAAATTGATGGCCTCTGCACAGTTGAAGCCATGGTTGAAGCCCGCGTGGTAGCCATAGGGAAAGGTGACCATGAACTCCCCAGCCTGCTGGGTGATGCGGCCAAAGGGGATGCCATTCTCCTTGAGCACGGTGGGGGAGATGAGCGCCACCTTGTGTCTCAGGAAGGCCTGGCAGCCCTTGGAGCTGCCAGGGAAGAGTTGCCTGGCCAGGAGCTCCAGGCGCCTGCCATGCTCAGGGGGCACAGCATACCAAGTCTTGGGCTGCCCAAAGTGCAGGTAGTTGATACTGTACAGGTCCATGTCCTCCGTGTGCCACGCAAAGGTGGTCTTCCACATGCCAAAGTACAGGTAGGGCGTGTTGACTCCCTCAATCACTGTGCCATGGTCCTGCTTCAACACATCCAAAAGGCTCCCCAGGTGGCCCACGTTCCAGTGTTGAGTGTTCTCATCAAACAGGGAGCCGCTGACATCAGCACCATAAATTGGTGACCCAAACAGACGATTCTTCCAGTATTTTCTCTCCAAATCATCAAAATCCAGGTGTGGCGGGGTCTGGTATTTTTTGCTGGTGGCCAGCTCACGATACTCACCCACACTCATGCCTTTCCTCTTCTTATGGAATTGGGTGAACACACCTGCCTGCCCTGAGACCACTTGCTGCAGAGGAGCAGGAATTGACATATCCATGACATCCTCACAGGACTTTCCACTGCCTTTCCACTCCTTGGGTGGGATGACCTTGGCCAGTCCAGCTCGGTGTGCGCCTTGGGACTCCATGTAGGTGATGTATTTGCTGAAGTTTGAGAATTCTGCCATGTTTGGGCGGAAGGTCATGATGGTACAGCCTGGGTTCTGGGACATATCCTGCTCAGGGTTTGTCATGGCCACAGCAATGCAGGAGCTCAGCCTGGGGTCCTGGCTGCCCTGGGTGTTTATGTTTTCTGAGACTTCTTTCTTCTCTCTCTCTCTCTCTCTCTCTCTCTCTCTCTCTCTCTCTCTCTCTCTCTCTCTCTCTCTCTCTCTCTCTCTCTGAGTTTTCCTGACTTCCTGTTGTATTTTCTTCACTGTCTGATCTGTCCTTAAACTCGTCTTTTATGCCTTCTTCTCTTCGTTCTATGGTTTAGGTTTCCTGGTGGATAAGATAACATTTTTAAGATAAATTTGAATTCAGGAGAATGGCTTCTCTGAGTAGAACAGTGTATATATAGCAAGACCCTTCTAAGCTCTACAATCAACAGAAAAGGCAAGAAAATGTAAGAAAGAAGAAGCCTTCTTTCTTGGTTGATGTTTTGATTTCCCAGGGCATCCTCTTACTGGTCAGTGCTTTTCACCTTGAAAAACTGAGTTTCTATGGAGCAGAATCCAGTGCCACTACAGGAGCACTGGGAGCACAGCACCATCCCACTCCTGGAGCACTCCCTTGATTCCCACTCATCCTTGGACTCCATTGGTCACTGTGGGTTGATTGGGGAGGCTCAGCGCCCTTTGTCTTTTAAGTAGAGAGTCATCTACCCAAGGGACAATCATAGGTGGTTCATATGACAAAGATTCTTATCCACATGGCCAAAAATCATCAGAGATTTCTCAGGACCTGTTTTCAAACTATTTAAATCATTGCCTCCTAGTCTCGGAAACCAAATTAAAAGTTCCTCAGAAATTACTGACTTTGGGTTCCAACAGGCAGGTAATGCTGGTGGGTATTTGTCCAGCAGAGGTGACCTGTCTTGGCTTCCAGGTGAGGGCGGGAAATAGGAGGCTGTCTCAGAGGAGGACTGCTGCCAGCCTTGTCATCCCAGCTGCTTAGACTAAAGACAGCTGTGAGTCTTTACATCTGTGTCAGAGTATGGCAGCCTCTGTGTGGCAGTGTTGTGGGAGTAACATGCCTTCCATATGCAAACAGGAGGTGGGGCTGGGGAGCACTGAGCCTCCAACCAGACCAATGCTACATAAAGAGGTTTTACCTCTTTATGTTCTTAGCTCTCCTAGGGTTGGCTCTCCCTAGTCTAATGGAAAAACTAAAAACAAACAGCAGCTGATCTGGATCACAACACCCCACAATGCAGCTGAGGCCTCCTCCTGAGAGCAACAGAATTCTGACTGTCTAGTGCCAGTGGGACCCAGGACCTGGCCAACCTCCTAGACAACTGTCATGGACCCTGCTACTCTCTTGCCTGGTGACAATCTGCTCGTGCTCATCTATGCATGTCACATGAGGGGAGATGACATTAGGTCCATGGGTACTGCAGTCCTTAGTGTAACTGGAACTATTGGGGCCCAGGCCAAGTCTCTCAGCCCACAGAGAAGACCTGATCCATTTTATCCAGGCTGAGGGAGGACCTCAGAAAGATTGATCATTCTAAAAGAACTGGCAGGATCTACTACCTGACCTTCACAAGGTTACTCATCCGGGATACAAAAGCTGCTCTCTGTTTCTAGTCACACCTAGGCCAGAGAAGATCCAAGGGATGATTTCTCTGCCAGAAGCCAGGTTGGTCTGTCCTCAAGTAAATCCAAACTAGGCAGCCCTCTGCCCCATCTCCACTCTCACTGATCATGCTCAGTAGCTGAAAAGATCCCCAGGACCTTGTCTGCTGATTTGCCCTCCCATAAGGGTGGGGTCCAACAATTGCCTGGCTATCACGGCTACAAACCTCTCAATCAATAGCTAAAGTTTAGGCATGCATTAAACATATTCATTACTGGTATGGACCTAAAGAGTTCTATCCAGCCAGGCAGTGGTGGCACACACCTTTATTCCCAGCACTTGTGGTGCTGAGGCAGTTGATTTCTGAGTTCGTGGCCAGCCAGGTCTACAGAGTGAGTTCCATGACAGCCAGGGTTACACAGAGAAACCCTATCTCAAAAAACAAACAAAAATGACAACAAAACACCCCCCCCAAAAAAAACAAACAAAAAAAATCTTACTTTTTTAGCTGGGCATTGGTGGAACATACCTTTGATCTCAGCACTTGGGAGGTATAGGCAGGCAGTTTCTGAGTTACAAGCGACCCTGGTCTACAGAGATTTCCAGGACAGACAGAGCTGTACAGAGAAACCAAATCTCGGGGGGCAGGGGGGGGAGAAACAAATCCAAAAAAAGAGAGAGAGGGAGAGAGAGAGAGAGAGAGAGAGAGAGAGAGAGAGAGAGAGAGAGAGAGAGAGAGAGATATTTTTCTTGCAAGGGTGTGGTGGCACACACCTTTAAATCCAGCACTTGGGTTGCTGGGGCAGGTAATTTCAGAGTTCGAGGCCAGCCTGCTCTACATCTTACTGTGTTTAGCCGGGGATTGGTGGCGCATGCCTTTAATCCCAGCACTTGGGAAGCAGAGGGAGGTGAATTTCTCAGTACGAGGCCAGCCTGGTCTACAGAGAGAGTTCCAAGATAGCCAGGGCTACACAGAGAAACACTGTCTCAAAAAACAACAACAAAAAATACATTCCTGGTATAAACTTTTAGGGTTCTAGTCTGCCAGGCAGTGGTGGCACATGTCTTTAATCCCAGCACTTGGGAGGCAGAAGGAGGAGGATTTCTGAGTTTGAGGCCAGCCTGGTCAACAGAGTAAATTACAGGACAGGTATGGCTACACAGAGAATCCCTGTCTCAAAAAACAAAACAAACAAAAACCAAAACAAAAAAAAAAAAACAGGAAAAAAACAAACAGGGTTTTACAGTGGAGTAAAAATAAATTATCAGACATTGAAAGAAACTATTACACACTGGATAGACATCCTGCCTTTGCTTTGGGTCCTCTGTGCTCCAAATAGAGAGAGATTTACCCCCAAAAGAAGTTCTATTGAGAAGAGCTCAGTGCTACCCTGGGATCCCCAACACCCATGGTCATGTCTGGAAGCTGATAAAGTCTCTCTACAGTTTCAAAGCCATTCCCTGCTCTCTTCTCTGGTTCCTGCCCAATAATAACCACATCTGAATGCCATATTTGTCAAAAAGGAACAGAAATTAATCTGAAATGAAACTCACACATTAACGCCAAAGATTGACCAGCATTTTCTAAAGCTTTGTAGAATGATTGAATCTTATCAACTATTACCACGAGTCATTTCCTCACAAGAACAAATTTCCAAAAGCTGTGAATAGAGATAGGACTTACCCAAGACCAGTGGGATGGAGACCTGTGAGGAGACAATCTAGCCACAGAGAGAAGCTTCCCCCTTAGGACTATCTCTTCCTATGAGCAGGGAACCTAATGGCTTCGGCTTTTATAGTCATGAAGACCTGAGACAATGAGATCTTGCCCACCCACTGGGGTCTCAACCAATCACCGGCTCTCAGCTGACTTAGGCCCACCCAGTTTCCCTAGAATGGAAACAATCTCATTAGGAGACATGGCAAACATTGAAGAAAGAATGATACAATACCAACTGTGCATAGAATCTATGAGAATGTTTTAGAATTTCCAAGGCTAACTGGGAGCATGTGGCAGAGCGTCAGAGAACTGAGACATCCAGAACATGTCTGTGCTCTTGCTGGGCAGGCTTTGTCTTTCTCCCACCACCTCGAAACCTGAAAATAAAAACCTAAACCTAAAGTAAAAAAAAAAAAAACTAAAAATATTCATTACTGGTATGGATCTTAAGAGTTCTATCCAGCCAGGCAGTGGTGGCACACACCTTTATTACCAGCACTTGTGGTGCTGAAGCAGTTGATTTTTGAGTTGAGGCCTGCCAGGTCTACAGAGTGAGTTCATGACAGTCAGGGTTACACAGAGAAACCCTATCTCAAAAAACAACCAACAATGACAACAACCCCCCACCTCCGCCAAAAAAAAACAAAAAAAAAAACCAAACAAAAAGCATCTTACTTTGTTTAGCTGGGCATTGGTAGAACACGCCTTTGCTCTCAGCAATTGGGAGGCAGAGGCAGGCAGATTTCTGAGTTCCAAGCCAGCCTGGTCTACAGAGTGATTTTCAGGACAGTCAGAGCTATACAGAGAAACCAAATCGCGAAAATAAAACCAAATCCAAAAATAAAAAGAGAGAGAGGGAGATTTTTCTTGCAAGGCAGTGGTGGCACACACCTTTAATCCCAGCACTTGGGATGCTGGCGTAGTTGATTTCAGAGTTCGAGGCCAGCCTGCTCTACATCTTACTGTGTTTAGCCAGGCAGTGGTGGTGCATGCCTTTAATCCCAGCACTTGGGAAGCAGAAGGAGGCATATTTCTCAGTACGAGGCCAGCCTGGTCTACAGAGTGAGTTCCAAGATAGCCAGGGATACACAGAGAAACACTGTCTCAAAAAACAACAACAACAAAAAAAAGACATTGCTGGTATAGAATTTTAGGGTTCTCGTCTGCCCGGCAGTGGTAGCACATGCCTTTAATCCCAGCACATGGGAAGCAAAGGGAGGAGGATTTCTGAGTTTGAGGCCAGCCTGGTCAACAGAGTAAATTCCAGGACAGATATGGCTACACAAAGAATCCCTGTCTCAAAAAACAAAAACAAAAACAAAAACAAAAACAAAAAAACAAAAACAAAAACCAGGGTTTTCCACAGGGGTAAAAATAAATTATTAGACATTGAAAGAAACTATTACACACTGGATAGACATCCTGCCTTTGCTTTGGGTCCTCTGTGCCCCATGTAGAGAGAGATTTACTCCCAAATGAAGTTCTCTTGAGAATAGCTCAGTGTTACCCTGGGATCCTCAACACCCAGAGTCCATGTCTGGAAGCTGATAAAGTCTTTCTACAGTTTCAAAGCCATTCCCTGCTCTCTTCTCTGGTTCCTGCCCAATAGTAACCACATCTGAATGCTATATTTGTCAGAAACGAACACAAATTAATCTGAAATGAAACTCACACATTAACGCCAAAGATTGACCAGCATTTTCTAATTCTTTGTAGAATGATTGAATCTTATCAACTATTACCACGACTCATTTCCTCAAAGGAACACATTTCCAAAAGCTGTGAATAGAGATAGGACTTACCCAACACCAGTGGAATGGAAATCTGTGAGGAGACAATCTAGCCACAGAGAGAAGCTTCCCCCTTAGGACTATCTCTTCCTATGAGCAGGGAACCTAATGGCTTCATCTTTTATAGTCATGAAGACCTGAGGCAATGAGAGCTTGCCCACCCACTGGGGTCTCAACCAATCACCGGCTCTCAGCTGACTTAGGCCCACCCAGTTTCCCTAGAATGGAAACAATCTCATTAGGAGACATGGCAAACATTGAGGATAGAATGATACAATACCAACTGTGCATAGAATCTATGAGAATGTTTTAGAATTTCCAAGGCTAACTGGGAGCATCTGGCAGAGCGTCAGAGAACTGAGACATCCAGAACATGTCTGTGCTCTTGCTGGACAGGCTTTGTCTTTCTCCCACCACCTCGAAACCTGAAAATAAAAACCTAAACCTAAAATAAAAAAACCTAAAAATATTCATTACTGGTATGGACCTTAAGAGTTCTATCCAGCCAGGCAGTGGTGGCACACACCTTTATTACCAGCACTTGTGGTGCTGAAGCAGTTGATTTTTGAGTTGAGGCCTGCCAGGTGTACAGAGTGAGTTCCATGACAGCCAGGGTTACACAGAGAAACCCTATCTCAAAAAACAAACAACAACGACAACAACCCCCCCACCCGCCGCCAAAAAAACAACAACAACAAAAAAAAACAAACAAAAAGCATCTTACTTTGTTTAGCTGGGCATTGGTAGAACACACCTTTGATCTCAGCACTTGGGAGGTAGAGGCAGGCAGATTTCTGAGTTCCAAGTCAGCCTGGTCTACAGAGTGATTTCCAGGACAGTCAGAGCTATACAGAGAAACCAAATCGGGAAAATAAAACCATATCCAAAAATAAAACGAGAGAGAGAGAGATTTTTCTTGCAAGGCAGTGGTGGCACACACCTTTAATCCCAGCACTTGGGATGCTGGCGTAGTTGATTTTAGAGTTAGAGGCCAGCCTGCTCTACATCTTACAGTGTTTAGCCAGGCAGTGGTGGTGCATGCCTTTAATCCCTGCACTTGCAAAGCAGAAGGAGGCAGATTTCTCAGTACGAGGCCAGCCTGGTCTACAGAGTGAGTTCCAAGATAGCCAGGGCTACACAGAGAAACACTTTCTCAAAAAACAACAACAAAAAAAAAATACATTGCTGGTATGGAATGTATTTTAGGGTTCTAGTCTGCCCGGCAGTGGTGGCACATGCCTTTAATCCCAGCACTTGGGAAGCAAAGGGAGGAGGATTTCTGAGTTTGAGGCCAGCCTGGTCAACAGAGTAAATTCCAGGACAGGTATGGCTACACAAAGAATCCCTGTCTCAAAAACAAAAACAAAAACAAAAAAACAAAAACAAAAACCAGGGTTTTCCACCGGGGTAAAAATAAATTATTAGACATTGAAAGAAACTATTACACACTGGATAGACATCCTGCCTTTGCTTTGGGTCCTCTGTGCCCCATGTAGAGAGAGATTTACTCCCAAATGAAGTTCTCTTGAGAATAGCTCAGTGCTACCCTGGGATCCTCAACACCCAGAGTCCATGTCTGGAAGCTGATAAAGTCTTTCTACAGTTTCAAAGCCATTCCTTGCTCTCTTCTCTGGTTCCTGCCCAATAGTAACCACATCTGAATGCCATATTTGTCAGAAACGAACACAAATTAATCTGAAATGAAACTCACACATTAACGCCAAAGATTGACCAGCATTTTCTAATCCTTTGTAGAATGATTGAATCTTATCAACTATTACCACGACTCATTTCCTCACAGGAACACATTTCCAAAAGCTGTGAATAGAGATAGGACTTACCCAACACCAGTGGAATGGAGACCTGTGAGGAGATAATCTAGCCACAGAGAGAAGCTTCCCCCTTAGGACTATCTCTTCCTATGAGCAGGGAACCTAATGGCTTCGTCTCTGATAGTCATGAAGTCCTGAGGCAATGAGAGCTTGCCCACCCATTGGGGTCTCAGTCAATCACCGGCTCTTAGCTGACTTAGGCCCACCCTGTTTCCCTAGAATGGAAACAATCTCATTAGGAGACATGGCAAACATTGAAGATAGAATGATACAATACCAACTGTGCATAGAATCTATGAGAATGTTTTAGAATTTCCAAGGCTAACTGGGAGCATGTGGCAGAGCATCAGAGAACTGAGACATCCAGAACATGTCTGTGCTCTTGCTGGGCAGACTTTGTCTTTCTCCCACCACCTCTAAACCTGAAATAGACAAGAGAACAGCAGGGGCCCCAAGTTCTGAACAACTACACGTTTTAACCAAAAAGTAGCACAAAACAAAGGAATGAGAAAGATTTTTGCTGGGCATTGGGTTGTATGCACTGTATCCCACTCTGGAGGCAGAGCCAGGGGGATCGATGAATTTGAGAAAAGACTGGTGGACAGATCCAGTTCCTGGAAAGTCAGGATTATAGGGATCAACTCTCTCTCTCTCTCTCTCTCTCTCTCTCTCTCTCTCTCTCTCTCTCTCTCTCTCTCTCTCTCTCTCTCTCTCTCTCTCTCTTTCTCTCTCTGATTTTTCCAGACAGAGTTTCTCTGTGTAGTCCTGGCTGTCCAGGCACTCTGTAGACCAATCTGGCCTCGAATTCAGAAATCTGCCTGCCTCTGCCTCCCAAGTGCTGGAATTACAGGTGTTTGCCACCACACCACCTGGTCTTTGAACTCATTTTACAGACCAGGCTCCAGGCTGGCCTGATGTCTGAGATCTGTATGTCACCATGCTTTTGGTTGGTTTGTTTTGTATGCCTCTGTCTATCTCTTTTCCTCTCTGCCTCTCAGGCTCTCTCTCTCTCTCTCTCTCTCTCTCTCTCTCTCTCTCTCTCTCTCTCTTTCTCTCTCTCTCTCTCTCTCTCTCTTTCTCGCTCCTGGTTTCTCTCTTTTTCTCTCTGTTTCTCTCTGTCTCTCTCCATCTCTCTCTGTCTCTCTCTCTGTGTGTGTGTGTGTGTGTTTCCTGGGCTTGCCCTCTAGTGCATGTTCATCACAAGCCATCTATCATGGTTTGTGTGATTAATGAGACTTGAATGTATGTTCTCTGCAATCGTGCTAAATACTCTTGCCTATTGGGCAGTTCACACACCAAAATTTCTAATTTCAAATGAGGCTCCAAAATTTTGACTCAGACCTTTCATACATACATTTAAGGAAACAGAATATTAAAGATCATAGATTATGTGGTTTCTCTTGATCACAGTTGACTAAACAATGAAAACTTCCAGAATCTGCCATGCAGCGATGCACAGGGTGTGTCAGATGGGTTAGTGACATTAGATCTTTGGTTGCCTTGGGAATGTGACACAGTCTTAAGGAATCCAGGGTAACAGATGCAAAGGCCCCATGGACATTAACAATGAAGCCAGCCCAGGATATCAACATCACCCAAGGTTGGTCCAATTGACAATGGGAGTGAACAACCAAAAGCTGAGGTAAATTATCCTGGGTCCTCCAATAGGGGAGGTAACATGGCAACAGGCCCTGGCTAGGAGTCACAGACACAAGAGGAGAATACTGGGGCATCCAGTGGGTGTGGAAGTCTACAGGAGTGGACACAGGGACACTGAATGTCACAATAGGAGAGTCTATCTTTTCCAAATTGTACTGGAGCTACTAGCTAGAGCAATTAGACAACATAAAGAGGTCAAAGGGATATAAATAGGAAAGGAAGAAGTCAAACTATCACTATTTGCAGATGATATGATAGTATACTTAAGTGATCCAAAAAACTCCACCACAGAACTCCTATAGCTGATAAACAACTTCAGCAGAGTGGCAGGTTATAACATCATCATCTCAAGCAAATCAGTACCCTTACTACACTCAAAGGATAAGCAGGCTGAGAAAGAAATTAGGGAAACGACACACTTCACAATAGCCACAAACAGTGTAAGGTATCTTGGGGTGACCCTTACCAAACAAGTGAAAGATCTGTATGACAAGAAGTTCAAGTCTCTGAAGAAGGAAATGGAAGAAGACCTCAGAAAATGGAAAAATCTGCCACACTCATGGATTGGCACCATTTATATAGTTAAAATAGCCATCTTGCCAAAAGCAATATACAGATTCAATGGAATACCCATCAAAATCTCAACTCAGTTCTTCATAGAGTTAGAAAGAGCAATTTTCAAATTCATCAGGAATAACAAAAAAAAAAAAAAAAAAAAAAAAAACAGGGTAGCTAAAACTATTCTCAACAGTCAAAGAACTTCTGGGGGAATCAGTATCCCAGACCTCAAGCAGTACTACAGAGCAATAGTGTTAAAAACTGCATGGTATTGGTAGAGTGACAGGCAGGTGGATCAATGGAATAGGATTGAAGATGTAGAAATGAACCCACACACCTATGGCCACTTGATCTTTGACAAAGAAGCTGAAAACATCCAGTGGGAAAAAAGATAGCCTTTTCAACAAATGGTGCTGGCTCAACTGGAGGTCAGCATGCAGAAGAATGTGAATTGATCCATTCTTATCTCCTTGTACAGAGCCCAACTCCAAGTGGATCAAGGACCTCCACATAAAGCCAGGCACACTGAAACTATTCGAAAAGAAACTGGGGAAAACCCATGAGGACATGGGGGGGGGGTGGCAGATCCTGAACAGAACACCAATAGCTTATGCTCTAAGATCAAGAATTGACAGATGGGACCTCATAAAATTACAAAGTTTCTGTAAGGCAAAGGACACCATCAAAAGGCAAATCAGCAGCCAACAAATTGGGAAAAGATCTTTAACAACCCTACATCTGAAAGAGGGCTAATATCCAATATATAAAAGAACACAAGAAGTTAGACTCCAGGGAAACAAATAACCCTATTAAGAAATGGGTTACAGAGCTAAACAAAGAATTTTCACCTGAAGAACTTCAGATGCCTAAGAAGCATCTTAAAAAGGGTTGAACATCATTAATCATTAGGGAAATACAAATCAAAACAACCCTGAGATTTCACCTCACACCAGTCAGAATGGATAAAATTAAAATCTCAGGAGAGAGCAGGTGTTGGCAAGGATGTTGAGAAAGAGGAACACTCCTCCACTACTGGTGGGGTTGCAAGTTGGTACAACCAATCTGGAAATCAGTCTCACTTTTCCTCAGGAAACTGAGCATGTCACTTCCGGATGACCCTACTATATCACACCTGGGTATAAACCCAGAGGATTCCCCAGCATGTATTAAGGATACATGCTCCACTATATTCATAGCAGTCCTATTTATAATACCCAGAAGCTGGAAAGAACCCAGATCTCCCTCCATGGAAGAATGAACACAAAAATGTGGTATATATACACAATTGATTACTATTCAACCATTAGAAACAATGAATTCATGAAAGTCTTATACAAATGGATGGGGCAGGAGAACATCATCCTAAATGAGGTAACCCAGTCTCCAAAAATCAATCATGGTATGCGCTCACTGATAAGTAGATATTAGCCTAGAAACTTGCAATTCCCAAGACATAATCCACATATCAAATGATGTCCAAAAAGAACAGAGGAGTGGCCCCTGATTCTGGAAAGGCTCAGTGCAGCAGTGTAGGGCAATACCATAACAGGGATGTGGGAAGGGGTGGATGGTGGAACTGGGGGAGGGAAGAGAGCTTATGGGACTTTCAGGGAGTGGGGAGCCAGGAAAGGTGAAATCATGTGAAATGCAAATAAAAAATATATCAAATAAAAAATAAAATATTGTCTAATTCAAACAAAACTAACAGACAAACAACCAGATAATCATCCTGGATGACCATTCCAGAGGCATGGTGACCTTATGTGCTCCCAGAGAAACACTGTCAGGATGTTTCCCGGCAGGGCAGTCCATTGAGAGCCCTTCTTTAAATCAGGGATGTGAACTAGAGGATCCAGGTGCTGCTCCTCAACCCTTCCACAGCCCAACAAAGTCTGTAAACAAACTGCCACAGGTAGGACTGTAACAGGTATTTTCACAAGTAGAATTGCCTCACTCAGGGATCAGAGAAACAACCTGCCCCAAAATGGTTTCCCTGTGGGAATGGGGATACTTTTGGGAGGGGTCTCCACATAAGATTCACCTTCCCTAAGGGGAGACGCACCCCTTTTGCAGGCAAACACAGGAACCCCTCAGGTGGCTGGAAGTCTGGAGAAATGCAAAAGTCTTGGGAATGAGAAGCATCCCCAGTAATGGGAGAAGAAGCCAGGATCTCTCAGGGGCTCCATGGAGACTGGCAAATGAGGGTCCTGCTGAGACTAGTCCAGCCAGGAATGGGGTCCCTGGAATGAGGGTCCTTGAAATCCAGGTGCCTCTGAAAAACTCTAGCCTCATTATTAAAATTGTAACAGTCTGCTGTACTGAGAGCCCAATGATTTTGTATAAGAGAAAAACCTTTATCATCTGTATTAAGGTGACTAATGGTAAATAAAGCATAGCTTAATAATAGATGAGGTGAAGAAGGGTGATAGTGGCACACGCCTTTAATCCCAGCACTTGGGAGGCAGAGGCAGGCTGATTTTTGAGTTTGAGGCCAGCCTGATTTTCACAGTGAGTTCCAGGACAGCCAAGGCTACACAGAGAAACCCTGTCTCAAAAAACAAAAAAAGGCTGGGCACTGGTGTCACACACCCGTAATACCAGCACTCTGGGACACAGAGGCAGGAGCATTTCTGAGTTCGAAGCCAGCCTGGTCAAAAGAGTTAGTTCCAGGACAGCCAGGGCTACACAGGGAAAACCTGTCTCAAAAAAAAAAAAAATAAAAAAACAAAAAAAACAAAGAACCACAAAACAAACATAATATTGATGAGACAAATAGAAAGACTACTAGATTTTAATCTTTGATGTTGAACCTTAAGATTTTGATGAGTCCTTTCTATGATAGCCTGTCCTTGGGGTTATATGGAATTCCCATTGTATATTGTATACTCAGTTGACTGCAAACTTTGCCAAAGCTTGAGAAGTGTAAGTTGGAGCATTATCAGTTTTAATTCTTTTTGGCTTACCTGAGGAGGAGGAGGAGCATGTAATAAGGTGTTGAATGACATGTTTCTCAGCCTCCACGGTTCTTGCAGTGGCCATAAGCACATGAGAGTAGGTATCTACAGTAACACATACGTAGGCCAACTTTCCATATTCTGGGAATTGAGTTACGTCCATTTGTCTTGTTATGTCCATTTGTCATAAAACTCGAACCTTAAGGCCCTTTGGATTAACTCCCATTTTTAATGGTTGCTATACATCAGGACAATGTTCACAGTCCTTCACAAATGGCCTAGGCTGTTTTCATGTCAAATTGAACATCCTGTACTCTGTGTGTGTGTGTTTGTGTGTGTGTGTTTGTGTGTGTGTATGTGTGTGTGTCTGTGTGTGACTGTGTGTGTGTGTGTGTGTGTGTCTGTATCTCTGTCTCTCTCTGTCTTGCTCTCTCTCTCTGTCTTTTGTTGTTTCAAGAGAGGTTTTCTCTATATAGCCCTGGTTGTCGTGGAACTCACTATGCAGACCAGGCTGGCCTCAAACTCAGAAATCCACCTACCTCTGCCTAGCAAGTACTGTGATTAAACTCTTGAGCCACCACTGCCCTGCTGAACATCCTTCTCAAAACCAGTGCAATCTGATAATGAAAAGCATGACTTTCTAAAGCTTGTTCAACCATAAGGGCAATCAAAGGTTCTTTTGTTAATAAATCTGCCATAGAATTTCCTTAAGCCACTGGACATGGCAGGCCAGTATGTGTTCTGATATGTTCTATAAATTTTCCTTTTTCTTGATTGAATTATCTTTTGCAACAGAAGCAAGAGTGATATAATTTTGGAATTTCCAGATATAAGAGCTGTCTCTATATCAGAAAATAATCAAACTACATAATTTGAACTTGTATAAAGGTTGACCTCTTCAAGTATATGTTCAAGGGCAGTAATAACTGCAATAATTTTCTCCTGATGTGCAGAAATTTCTTTTGCCTTTTGAATAACCACAGGTTTATCTTTCATATAGATGGCTTAAATTCCATGGATGACACATCTGTAAGTAGTAAGAGGGCTTCAGAAGTAGGTTCCGATGCTAGTATAGAAGGAAAGATTATTCCTGTTCCTTCTACAAGCTTTAATTCAGGGTGTTGAGGTACATGACATTTGATTTGTTCCATATAATGAGCTAATGCATTTCCCCAATCATCTGCAGTTTGACCTAAATACCCCAATTGTTCCTTATTATATGGAATACAAACTTCATGAGTTTCTTTGACAAATAGTTACCTGTATCCTAACCTCACTTTAATAATTAACTGGCTACACATAACAGGATAAGAAGGTACCATTTTCACTTGACTATGAGAGAGATATATTCATTCCCATAAAACTTCTTGCCATAAACATGCAGTAGGGTGTAAGGTGTTTTAAGAATAATAAGCGAGCAAGTTTTTAAATAATTTGTTTGATTTACTTTAGCATCTTGTATCATTTGCTTTATCCATTCTGATTGTTTTAAAGCTTCTTTAGCAAGCTGTATTTTAGACTTAGGATCAGGATTTCCTTTAAGAATTTCAAACAAATTAAGCAATTGTCCTGTGGTAATTTTTAAATAAGGTCTTCTCCAGTTAATATTTCCCAATTATTTTTAAAAATCATTAAGTGTCTTTAATTTGTCAATCCTAAGTTGCAGTATTTGAGATATAATATATTCATTATAAATTATTTTTGAAAGAAATTTATTGGCTTGTATACTGGCTGGTTTTGTGTGTCTACTAAACACACACTGGACTTATCACAGAGAAAGGAGATTCTGTTGGGGGAAGGGCTTCATTGAGATCCATCTGTGGGGCATTTTCTCAATTAGTGATGAAAGGGTGAGGGCCCCTTGTGGGTGGTACCCTCTCTGGGCTGGTAGTCTTGGGTTCTATAAGAGAGCAGGCTGAGCAAGCCAGGGGAATCAAGCTAGTAAGATACATTTTTCCATGGCCTCTGCACGAGTTCCTGCTTCCTGACCTGCTTGAGTTCCAGTCCTGACTTCCTTTAGTGGTGAACAGCAGTGTGGAAGTGTAAGCTCAATAAACACTTTCCTCCTCAATTTGCTTCTTGGTCATGATGTTTGTACAGGACTAGAAACCCTAAGACAAATTGGTACCAGTGTAGTGGGGTGTTCCTGTGACAACTTTACCATGTTTTGGGGAGGATAGAGGGAGGGCTTGGAACTATGAGCTAAAAGAGGCAATAGGATGTTAAGAGCTCAGTGGAAAGTTTTGTAGGGGCTTGGAAGATAATGTTAAGAACAGTGCAGAATATGGTGGACTGGCTTGTGACACTTCAGAGGGAAGATTAAAGTCTCTTATCAGGTGCAGGTTTTGATTGTGAAGATTCTGTGGTTTTGATTACCTGTGGCTGAAGAATCAGCTGTGACTAACAAGATAACAGAACCACTAAAGCAATCCTTTGTGTTACTGTGAATATTGATGCTGGTTAACAGGGGCTAAGAAATTAGTGGTGATTAAGAAGAGACCAGCATCACTGAGGTGAAAACTTTGGGAAGTGTTTTCTGAGAGCACAGAGGCTGGGTTCCTGAGAGAGCCACGGTTGTATTTTGTGCTGTGGCTAGACTTGGTACTTTGGAAGATTCACCCAGGTGGTCCTGATGTTGAAGGCATGAAGTGGTCATGAAGAACAGTTAAGGCCCTGCACTGTGTGAGGCTGTGGAAGGCCATTGTTGAAGGTGCAACCTCAGATGCAATTGAAGGCCCAAGACTGAAGGAGTCATGCAAAGAGTTGAGGCTTGTCACCATGAAAAAGAGCCTCTGCCAGGCTATTGGTGAAGCGTAGTTACAGCAGAAGACAGCAGTGTTTTGTAGATGCCTGTGCCATGCAATGACCACCAAGAACAGCAGCAGCAGTGGAGTACAGACAGCTGGAGCCTAGAAGACAAGGTGTGTGTTAGAAAAGGCAGAGCTGGAGAAGTGACCCAAGCCCTTGTAGAAGCCCAAAAGTTCCTGAGTTGGATCCCAGACAATGAACCTTTGGACTTTGAGTTTTGCTTTTGATTGTGACTGTACTCTGACAGTTTTCCCTCTTGATGGAAGAAAGTATTTTAGTGAAGCCCACACTTAAGAGAACTTTGTAGTTTCAAGAGACTTTTAATTTGAAATGATATTGGACATTTTAAAGGCATTGAAATTTTAATATGTAAAGACTGTGGGACAATTAAACATATGTAGATCTGGGGGATAAATAAGGAAGGATTGAGGCTTAATAGTGATGTATTTCTGTGTCAAGTTGTCAAGGGGTCAATTGTACTGGCAGGTTTTATGTGTCTATTTGACAGAGGCTGGAGTTATGACAGAGAAAGGAGTTTCAGTTGGGAAGTGCCTCCAGGAGATCCGTCTGTGGGTCATTTTCTCACTATAGGGATCAAGAGGGGAGGGCTCCCTGTGGGTGGTACCATCTCTGGAATGGTATTCTTGGGTTCTATAAAGAGCAGGCTGGCCGGGTGGTGCTGGTGCATGCCTTTACTCTGAGCATTTGGGAGACAGAGGCAGGCAGATTTCTGAGTTGGAGGCCAGCATGGTCTACAGATTGAATTCCAGGAGAGCCATGGCTATAAAGAGAAACCATTACAAAAGAGTTATGGAGTGTGGGGAGAGCTGACTAACAGGGACACATGGAGTCTCTGCCCCATTCAGACTAATACAGGGACATCCTGGAGACTACATGCATTAGGAGACAGACAGGGCTATACAGAGAAAACGTGTCTCAAAAAAAGAAACAAATCTAAAAAAACAAAACAAAACAAAACAAAACAAAACAAAAGCCCCATGCCTTAGGAGACATACCCTCTACCCAACATCGTAGAACCCAAATACATAGTAATGTATTAACCACACTTTAGTTAGCAAACTAAAATATTTATTTCACGGGCCTAGTTACAGAGCCGGAGATTGAAATAAGTGTGGAGTAAATGCCTGTCCTTAAGAACCCGGTTACCCTAGTGTGAACAGCAGGTTACTCATGTCCTCACATGTCAAATGTCCCCACCCACAACCTACTGTAAACCTCCCACCTTGTCTAATCTATAGTCCCACTGAGTTTATGAGAAATGAGAGCAGCATTACAACCAAATGCCAGGACAGAACAGAAGGGAGCAGCCTGCAGGCTCTCTGTCCCTCCTTCCTCCCTCCTCCTAGGAGGTAGAAGTCAAAGTCAATGAACCCATCTGGGTCTCTTGAAGGTCCTTACTGATGTTCTGAAGACAATGATCTCTGGGTGAATCTAGTCAGACTTGCAGGTGCATCGAGGGCTATGCTGAGAGCCTGAGACCTGCTTGGTTTCTCACTCTGGCATGCTATTGCGGGACACTGAAATCAATGGAGGGTCAGTGGGCAGTGCAGGAGGAAGTATCAGTATCCTCAGCATCCTCAGGCCAAGCATTTCCTTCTGAGTGTAGGGAAGTCCCAGTTTGGCCAACAGCAGGATACTGTTAGAAGATAAAGAATCTGGAAGCTTTCTCTTCATACAATGGCACAAGATCCTGCAGATCGCCATAAATTCTGAAGGAGACCCTGCCCAATCCAAGAGGACACTCAGATGCATCATCCGAAGTAGAGTCTGATGGCCTCAGACCTTGGAGGTGATCCTGCATGATGATACTTCTACTCCACCACCAGGAGTGGCTGGGAGACCTGGGGGCTCCTCTGCAAGATTCTCCATACCTGTGAGTGGTTCCCTGGGACCTATAGCATCAGCAGAATCAAAAGGGATCCCGGAGGCTCCAGAAGTGAGTTTGGAGAATGTTGTCCCTTGTGGAGTAGATCCTGGATACAAAAGCTTGGATGGGGAAAGGCACAGGGACTCTGGGTGCACCTCCTTGTAATAAGGACAGCTGTTGTGGCCCCTGCTCACGCGACTCCTGAGGGGTCCCAAATGGGAATGCCTCCAGGTGGAAGTGGGCTTCCCCTGATCCAGTGTGTAGGTCCCAAGTGTCAGCTCCTGCCTGGGACAGGAGGTGAGCTCCAGCTGGTCCTTTCCTCGAGGATCCCCTTGCTGTTTCCACAGCTCATAGCTCTCAGGCTGCAGGAGCCCCTCAAAGGCATCCATGGAGAAGCTCACCCTGGCCTCCCCACAGCTGCACTGACGTGCCACCTTGCCATAGTCAATCCACCTCGGGGTGGCAAAATTGATGGCCTCTGCACAGTTGAAGCCATGGTTGAAGCCCGCGTGGTAGCCATAGGGAAAGGTGACCATGAACTCCCCTGCCTGCTGGGTGATGCGGCCAAAGGGGATGCCATTCTCCTTGAGCACAGTGGGGGAGATGAGCGCCAACTTGTGTCTCAGGAAGGCCTGGCAGCCCTTGGAGCTGCCAGGGAAGAGTTGCCTGGCCAGGAGCTCCAGGCGCCTGCCATGCTCAGGGGGCACAGCATACCAAGTCTTGGGCTGCCCAAAGTGCAGGTAGTTGATACTGTACAGGTCCATGTCCTCCGTGTGCCACGCAAAGGTGGTCTTCCACATGCCAAAGTACAGGTAGGGCGTGTTGACTCCCTCAATCACTGTGCCATGGTCCTGCTTCAACACATCCAAAAGGCTCCCCAGGTGGCCCACGTTCCAGTGTTGAGTGATCTCATCAAACAGGGAGCCGCTGACATCAGCACCATAAATTGGTGACCCAAACAGACGATTCTTCCAGTATTTTCTCTCCAAATCATCAAAATCCAGGTGTGGCGGGGTCTGGTATTTTTTGCTGGTGGCCAGCTCACGATACTCACCCACACTCATGCCTTTCCTCTTCTTATGGAATTGGGTGAACACACCTGCCTGCCCTGAGACCACTTGCTGCAGAGGAGCAGGAATTGACATATCCATGACATCCTCACAGGACTTTCCACTGCCTTTCCACTCCTTGGGTGGGATGACCTTGGCCAGTCCAGCTCGGTGTGCGCCTTGGGACTCCATGTAGGTGATGTATTTGCTGAAGTTTGAGAATTCTGCCATGTTTGGGCGGAAGGTCATGATGGTACAGCCTGGGTTCTGGGACATATCCTGCTCAGGGTTTGTCATGGCCACAGCAATGCAGGAGCTCAGCCTGGGGTCCTGGCTGCCCTGGGTGTTTATGTTTTCTGAGACTTCTTTCTCTTTCTCTTTCTCTCTCTCTCTCTCTCTCTCTCTCTCTCTCTCTCTCTCTCTCTCTCTCTCTCTGAGTTTTCCTGACTTCCTGTTGTATTTTCTTCACTGTCTCATCTGTCCTTAAACTCGTCTTTTATGCCTTCTTCTCTTCGTTCTATGGTTTAGGTTTCCTGGTGGACAAGATAACATTTTTAAGATAAATTTGAATTCAGGAGAATGGCTTCTCTGAGTAGAACACTGTATATATAGCAAGACCCTTCTAAGCTCTACAATCAACAGAAAAGGCAAGAAAATGTAAGAAAGAAGAAGCCTTCTTTCTTGGTTGATGTTTTGATTTCCCAGGGCATCCTCTTACTGGTCAGCGCTTTTCACCTTGAAAAACTGAGTTTCTATGGAGCAGAATCCCAGTGCCACTACAGGAGCACTGGGAGCACAGCACCATCCCACTCCTGGAGCACTCCCTTGATTCCCACTCATCCTTGGACTCCATTGGTCACTGTGGGTTGATTGGGGAGGCTCAGCGCCCTTTGTCTTTTAAGTAGAGAGTCATCTACCCAAGGGACAATCATAGGTGGTTCATATGACAAAGATTCTTATCCACATGGCCAAAAATCATCAGAGATTTCTCAGGACCTGTTTTCAAACTATTTAAATCATTGCCTCCTAGTCTCTGAAACCAAATTAAAAGTTCCTCAGAAATTACTGACTTTGGGTTCCAACAGGCAGGTAATGCTGGCGGGTATTTGTCCAGCAGAGGTGACCTGTCTTGGCTTCCAGGTGAGTGCGGGAAATAGGAGGCTGTCTCAGAGGAGGACTGCTGCCAGCCTTGTCATCCCAGCTGCTTAGACTAAAGACAGCTGTGAGTCTTTACATCTGTGTCAGAGTATGGCAGCCTCTGTGTGGCAGTGTTGTGGGAGTAACATGCCTTCCATATGCAAACAGGAGGTGGGACTGGGGAGCACTGAGCCTCCAACCAGACCAATGCTACATAAAGAGGTTTTACCTCTTTATGTTCTTAGCTCTCCTAGGGTTGGCTCTCCCTAGTCTAATGGAAAAACTAAAAACAAACAGCAGCTGATCTGGATCACAACACCCCACAATGCAGCTGAGGCCTCCTCCTGAGAGCAACAGAATTCTGACTGTCTAGTGCCAGTGGGACCCAGGACCTGGCCAACCTCCTAGACAACTGTCATGGACCCTGCTACTCTCTTGCCTGGTGACAATCTGCTCGTGCTCATCTATGCATGTCACATGAGGGGAGATGACATTAGGTCCATGGGTACTGCAGTCCTTAGTGTAACTGGAACTTTTGGGGCCCAGGCCAAGTCTCTCAGCCCACAGAGAAGACCTGATCCATTTTATCCAGGCTGAGGGAGGACCTCAGAAAGATTGATCATTCTAAAAGAACTGGCAGGATCTACTACCTGACCTTCACAAGGTTACTCATCCGGGATACAAAAGCTGCTCTCTGTTTCTAGTCACACCTAGGCCAGAGAAGATCCAAGGGATGATTTCTCTGCCCGAAGCCAGGTTGGTCTGTCCTCAAGTAAATCCAAACTAGGCAGCCCTCTGCCCCATCTCCACTCTCACTGATCATGCTCAGTAGCTGAAAAGATCCCCAGGACCTTGTCTGCTGATTTGCCCTCCCATAAGGGTGGGGTCCAACAATTGCCTGGCTATCACGGCTACAAACCTCTCAATCAATAGCTAAAGTTTAGGCATGCATTAAACATATTCATTACTGGTATGGACCTTAAGAGTTCTATCCAGCCAGGCAGTGGTGGCACACACCTTTATTCCCAGCACTTGTGGTGCTGAGGCAGTTGATTTCTGAGTTCGTGGCCAGCCAGGTCTACAGAGTGAGTTCCATGACAGCCAGGGTTACACAGAGAAACCCTATCTCAAAAAACAAACAAAAATGACAACAAAACACCCCCCCCAAAAAAAACAAACAAAAAAAATCTTACTTTTTTAGCTGGGCATTGGTGGAACATACCTTTGATCTCAGCACTTGGGAGGTATAGGCAGGCAGTTTCTGAGTTACAAGCGACCCTGGTCTACAGAGAGATTTCCAGGACAGACAGAGCTATACAGAGAAACCAAATCTCGGGGGGCAGGTGGGGGAGAAACAAATCCAAAAAAAGAGAGAGAGGGAGAGAGAGAGAGAGAGAGAGAGAGAGAGAGAGAGAGAGAGAGAGAGAGAGAGAGAGAGAGAGAGAGAGATTTTTCTTGCAAGGGTGTGGTGGCACACACCTTTAAATCCAGCACTTGGGTTGCTGGGGCAGTTAATTTCAGAGTTCGAGGCCAGCCTGCTCTACATCTTACTGTGTTTAGCCGGGGATTGGTGGCGCATGCCTTTAATCCCAGCACTTGGGAAGCAGAGGGATGTGAATTTCTCAGTACGAGGCCAGCCTGGTCTACAGAGTGAGTTCCAAGATAGCCAGGGCTACACAGAGAAACACTGTCTCAAAAAACAACAACAAAAAATACATTCCTGGTATAAACTTTTAGGGTTCTAGTCTGCCAGGCAGTGGTGGCACATGTCTTTAATCCCAGCACTTGGGAGGCAGAAGGAGGAGGATTTCTGAGTTTGAGGCCAGCCTGGTCAACAGAGTAAATTACAGGACAGGTATGGCTACACAGAGAATCCCTGTCTCAAAAAACAAAACAAACAAAAACCAAAACAAAAAAAAAAAACAGGAAAAAAAAACAAACAGGGTTTTACAGTGGAGTAAAAATAAATTATCAGACATTGAAAGAAACTATTACACACTGGATAGACATCCTGCCTTTGCTTTGGGTCCTCTGTGCTCCAAATAGAGAGAGATTTACCCCCAAAAGAAGTTCTATTGAGAAGAGCTCAGTGCTACCCTGGGATCCCCAACACCCATGGTCATGTCTGGAAGCTGATAAAGTCTTTCTACAGTTTCAAACCCATTCCCTGCTCTCTTCTCTGGTTCCTGCCCAATAGTAACCACATCTGAATGCCATATTTGTCAAAAAGGAACAGAAATTAATCTGAAATGAAACTCACACATTAACGCCAAAGATTGACCAGCATTTTCTAATGCTTTGTAGAATGATTGAATCTTATCAACTATTACCACGACTCATTTCCTCACAAGAACAAATTTCCAAAAGCTGTGAATAGAGATAGGACTTACCCAACACCAGTGGGATGGAGACCTGTGAGGAGACAATCTAGCCACAGAGAGAAGCTTCCCCCTTAGGACTATCTCTTCCTATGAGCAGGGAACCTAATGGCTTCGTCTTTTATAGTCATGAAGACCTGAGACAATGAGATCTTGCCCACCCACTGGGGTCTCAACCAATCACCGGCTCTCAGCTGACTTAGGCCCACCCAGTTTCCCTAGAATGGAAACAATCTCATTAGGAGACATGGCAAACATTGAAGAAAGAATGATACAATACCAACTGTGCATAGAATCTATGAGAATGTTTTAGAATTTCCAAGGCTAACTGGGAGCATGTGGCAGAGCGTTAGAGAACTGAGACATCCAGAACATGTCTGTGCTCTTGCTGGGCAGGCTTTGTCTTTCTCCCACCACCTCGAAACCTGAAAATAAAAACCTAAACCTAAAGTAAAAGAAAAAAACTAAAAATATTCATTACTGGTATGGACCTTAAGAGTTCTATCCAGCCAGGCAGTGGTGGCACACACCTTTATTACCAGCACTTGTGGTGCTGAAGCAGTTGATTTTTGAGTTGAGGCCTGCCAGGTCTACAGAGTGAGTTCATGACAGTCAGGGTTACACAGAGAAACCCTATCTCAAAAAACAACCAACAATGACAACAACCCCCCACCTCCGCCAAAAAAAAACAAAACAAAAAAATCAAACAAAAAGCATCTTACTTTGTTTAGCTGGGCATTGGTAGAACACGCCTTTGATCTCATCAATTGGGAGGCAGAGGCAGGCAGATTTCTGAGTTCCAAGCCAGCCTGGTCTACAGAGTGATTTCCAGGACAGTCAGAGCTATACAGAGAAACCAAATCGCGAAAATAAAACCAAATCCAAAAATAAAAAGAGAGAGAGGGAGATTTTTCTTGCAAGGCAGTGGTGGCACACACCTTTAATCCCAGCACTTGGGATGCTGGCGTAGTTGATTTCAGAGTTCGAGGCCAGCCTGCTCTACATCTTACTGTGTTTAGCCAGGCAGTGGTGGTGCATGCCTTTAATCCCAGCACTTGGGAAGCAGAAGAAGGCAGATTTCTCAGTACGAGGCCAGCCTGGTCTACAGAGTGAGTTCCAAGATAGCCAGGGATACACAGAGAAACACTGTCTCAAAAAACAACAACAACAACAAAAAGACATTGCTGGTATAGAATTTTAGGGTTCTCGTCTGCCCGGCAGTGGTAGCACATGCCTTTAATCCCAGCACATGGGAAGCAAAGGGAGGAGGATTTCTGAGTTTGAGGCCAGCCTGGTCAACAGAGTAAATTCCAGGACAGATATGGCTACACAAAGAATCCCTGTCTCAAAAAACAAAAACAAAAACAAAAAAACAAAAACAAAAACCAGGGTTTTCCACAGGGGTAAAAATAAATTATTAGACATTGAAAGAAACTATTACACACTGGATAGACATCCTGCCTTTGCTTTGGGTCCTCTGTGCCCCATGTAGAGAGAGATTTACTCCCAAATGAAGTTCTCTTGAGAATAGCTCAGTGTTACCCTGGGATCCTCAACACCCAGAGTCCATGTCTGGAAGCTGATAAAGTCTTTCTACTTTTTCAAAGCCATTCCCTGCTCTCTTCTCTGGTTCCTGCCCAATAGTAACCACATCTGAATGCTATATTTGTCAGAAACGAACACAAATTAATCTGAAATGAAACTCACACATTAACGCCAAAGATTGACCAGCATTTTCTAATTCTTTGTAGAATGATTGAATCTTATCAACTATTACCACGACTCATTTCCTCAAAGGAACACATTTCCAAAAGCTGTGAATAGAGATAGGACTTACCCAACACCAGTGGAATGGAAATCTGTGAGGAGACAATCTAGCCACAGAGAGAAGCTTCCCCCTTAGGACTATCTCTTCCTATGAGCAGGGAACCTAATGGCTTCATCTTTTATAGTCATGAAGACCTGAGGCAATCAGAGCTTGCCCACCCACTGGGGTCTCAACCAATCACCGGCTCTCAGCTGACTTAGGCCCACCCAGTTTCCCTAGAATGGAAACAATCTCATTAGGAGACATGGCAAACATTGAGGATAGAATGATACAATACCAACTGTGCATAGAATCTATGAGAATGTTTTAGAATTTCCAAGGCTAACTGGGAGCATGTGGCAGAGCGTCAGAGAACTGAGACATCCACAACATGTCTGTGCTCTTGCTGAACAGGCTTTGTCTTTCTCCCACCACCTCGAAACCTGAAAATAAAAACCTAAACCTAAAATAAAAAAACCTAAAAATATTCATTACTGGTATGGACCTTAAGAGTTCTATCCAGCCAGGCAGTGGTGGCACACACCTTTATTACCAGCACTTGTGGTGCTGAAGCAGTTGATTTTTGAGTTGAGGCCTGCCAGGTGTACAGAGTGAGTTCCATGACAGCCAGGGTTACACAGAGAAACCCTATCTCAAAAAACAAACAACAACGACAACAACCCCCCCCACCCGCCGCCAAAAACAAAAAACAAAAAACAAAAAAAAACAAACAAAAAGCATCTTACTTTGTTTAGCTGGGCATTGGTAGAACACACCTTTGATCTCAGCACTTGGGAGGTAGAGGCAGGCAGATTTCTGAGTTCCAAGTCAGCCTGGTCTACAGAGTGATTTCCAGCACAGTCAGAGCTATACAGAGAAACCAAATTGGGAAAATAAAACCATATCCAAAAATAAAACGAGAGAGAGAGAGATTTTTCTTGCAAGGCAGTGGTGGCACACACCTTTAATCCCAGCACTTGGGATGCTGGTGTAGTTGATTTCAGAGTTCGAGGCCAGCCTGCTCTACATCTTACAGTGTTTAGCCAGGCAGTGGTGGTGCATGCCTTTAATCCCTGCACTTGCGAAGCAGAAGGAGGCAGATTTCTCAGTACGAGGCCAGCCTGGTCTACAGAGTGAGTTCCAAGATAGCCAGGGCTACACAGAGAAACACTTTCTCAAAAAACAACAACAAAAAAAAAAATACATTGCTGGTATGGAATGTATTTTAGGGTTCTAGTCTGCCCGGCAGTGGTGGCACATGCCTTTAATCCCAGCACTTGGGAAGCAAAGGGAGGAGGATTTCTGAGTTTGAGGCCAGCCTGGTCAACAGAGTAAATTCCAGGACAGGTATGGCTACACAAAGAATCCCTGTCTCAAAAACAAAAACAAAAACAAAAAAACAAAAACAAAAACCAGGGTTTTCCACCGGGGTAAAAATAAATTATTAGACATTGAAAGAAACTATTACACACAGGATAGACATCCTGCCTTTGCTTTGGGTCCTCTGTGCCCCATGTAGAGAGAGATTTACTCCCAAATGAAGTTCTCTTGAGAATAGCTCAGTGCTACCCTGGGATCCTCAACACCCAGAGTCCATGTCTGGAAGCTGATAAAGTCTTTCTACAGTTTCAAAGCCATTCCCTGCTCTCTTCTCTGGTTCCTGCCCAATAGTAACCACATCTGAATGCCATATTTGTCAGAAACGAACACAAATTAATCTGAAATGAAACTCACACATTAACGCCAAAGATTGACCAGCATTTTCTAATCCTTTGTAGAATGATTGAATCTTATCAACTATTACCACGACTCATTTCCTCACAGGAACACATTTCCAAAAGCTGTGAATAGAGATAGGACTTACCCAACACCAGTGGAATGGAGACCTGTGAGGAGACAATCTAGCCACAGAGAGAAGCTTCCCCCTTAGGACTATCTCTTCCTATGAGCAGGGAACCTAATGGCTTCGTCTCTGATAGTCATGAAGTCCTGAGGCAATGAGAGCTTGCCCACCCACTGGGGTCTCAATCAATCACCGGCTCTTAGCTGACTTAGGCCCACCCAGTTTCCCTAGAATGGAAACAATCTCATTAGGAGACATGGCAAACATTGAAGATAGAATGATACAATACCAACTGTGCATAGAATCTATGAGAATGTTTTAGATTTCCAAGGCTAACTGGGAGCATGTGGCAGAGCATCAGAGAACTGAGACATCCAGAACATGTCTGTGCTCTTGCTGGACAGACTTTGTCTTTCTCCCACCACCTCTAAACCTGAAATAGACAAGAGAACAGCAGGGGCCCCAAGTTCTGAACAACTACACGTTTTAACCAAAAAGTAGCACAAAACAAAGGAATGAGAAAGATTTTTGCTGGGCATTGGGTTGTATGCACTGTATCCCACTCTGGAGGCAGAGCCAGGGGGATCGATGAATTTGAGAAAAGACTGGTGGACAGATCCAGTTCCTGGAAAGTCAGGATTATAGGGATCAATTCTCTCTCTCTCTCTCTCTCTCTCTCTCTCTCTCTCTCTCTCTCTCTCTCTCTCTGTCTGGTTTTTCGAGACAGGGTTTCTCTGTGTAGTCCTAGCTATCTGGGCACTCTGTAGACGAAGCTGGCCTTGAACTCAGAAATCTGCCTGCCTCTGCCTCCCAATTGCTGCGATTACAGGTGTTGGCCACCACACCGCCTGGTCTTTGACCTCATTTTACAGACCAGGCTCCAGGCTGGCCTGATGTTTGAGATCTGTATGTCACCATGCCTTTGGTTGGTTTGTTTTGTATGCCACTGTCTATGTCTGTTCCTCTCAGTCTCTCAGTCTCTCTCTCTCTCTCTCTCTCTCTCTCTCTCTCTCTCTCTCTCTCTCTCTCTCTCTCTATCTCTCTCTCTCTGGTTTTTCCAGACAGAGATTCTCTGTGTAGTCCTGGCTGTCCAGGCACTCTGTAGACCAATCTGGCCTCGAATTCAGAAATCTGCCTGCCTCTGCCTCCCAAGTGCTGGAATTACAGGTGTTTGCCACCACACCACCTGGTCTTTGAACTCATTTTACAGACCAGGCTCCAGGCTGGCCTGATGTCTGAGATCTGTATGTCACCATGCTTTTGGTTGGTTTGTTTTGTATGCCTCTGTCTATCTCTTTTCCTCTCTGCCTCTCAGGCTCTCTCTCTCTTTCTCTCTCTCTCTCTCTCTCTCTCTCTCTCTCTCTCTCTCTCTCTCTCTCTCTCTCTCTCTCTCTCTCTCTCTCTCCTGGTTTCTCTCTTTTTCTCTCTGTTTCTCTCTGTCTCTCTCCATCTCTCTCTGTCTCTCTCTGTGTGTGTGTGTGTTTCCTGGGCATGCCCTCTAGTGCATGTTCATCACAAGCCATCTATCATGGTTTGTGGGATTAATGAGACTTGAATGTATGTTCTCTGCAATCGTGCTAAATACTCCTGCCTATTGGGCAGTCCACACACCAAAATTTCTAATTTCAAATGAGGCTCCAAAATTTTGACTCAGACCTTTCATACATACATTTAAGGAAACAGAATATTAAAGATCATAGATTATGTGGTTTCTCTTGATCACAGTTGACTAAACAATGAAAACTTCCAGAATCTGCCATGCAGCGATGCACAGGGTGTGTCAGATGGGTTAGTGACATTAGATCTTTGGTTGCCTTGGGAATGTGACACAGTCTTAAGGAATCCAGGGTAACAGATGCAAAGGCCCCATGGACATTAACAATGAAGCCAGCCCAGGATATCAACATCACCCAAGGTTGGTCCAATTGACAATGGGAGTGAACAACCAAAAGCTGAGGTAAATTATCCTGGGTCCTCCAATAGGGGAGGTAACATGGCAACAGGCCCTGGCTAGGAGTCACAGACACAAGAGGAGAATACTGGGGCATCCAGTGGGTGTGGAAGTCTACAGGAGTGGACACAGGGACACTGAATGTCACAATAGGAGAGTCTATCTTTTCCAAATTGTACTGGAGCTACTAGCTAGAGCAATTAGACAACATAAATAGGTCAAAGGGATATAAATAGGAAAGGAAGAAGTCAAACTATCACTATTTGCAGATGATATGATAGTATACTTAAGTGATCCAAAAAACTCCACCACAGAACTCCTATAGCTGATAAACAACTTCAGCAGAGTGGCAGGTTATAACATCATCATCTCAAGCAAATCAGTACCCTTACTACACTCAAAGGATAAGCAGGCTGAGAAAGAAATTAGGGAAACGACACACTTCACAATAGCCACAAACAGTGTAAGGTATCTTGGGGTGACCCTTACCAAACAAGTGAAAGATCTGTATGACAAGAAGTTCAAGTCTCTGAAGAAGGAAATGGAAGAAGACCTCAGAAAATGGAAAAATCTGCCACACTCATGGATTGGCACCATTTATATAGTTAAAATAGCCATCTTGCCAAAAGCAATATACAGATTCAATGGAATACCCATCAAAATCTCAACTCAGTTCTTCATAGAGTTAGAAAGAGCAATTTTCAAATTCATCAGGAATAACAAAAAAAAAAAAAAAAAAAAAAAAACAGGGTAGCTAAAACTATTCTCAACAGTCAAAGAACTTCTGGGGGAATCAGTATCCCAGACCTCAAGCAGTACTACAGAGCAATAGTGTTAAAAACTGCATGATATTGGTAGAGTGACAGGCAGGTGGATCAATGGAATAGGATTGAAGATGTAGAAATGAACCCACACACCTATGGCCACTTGATCTTTGACAAAGAAGCTGAAAACATCCAGTGGGAAAAAAGATAGCCTTTTCAACAAATGGTGCTGGCTCAACTGGAGGTCAGCATGCAGAAGAATGTGAATTGATCCATTCTTATCTCCTTGTACAGAGCCCAACTCCAAGTGGATCAAGGACCTCCACATAAAGCCAGGCACACTGAAACTATTCGAAAAGAAACTGGGGAAAACCCTTGAGGACATGGGGGGGGGTGGCAGATCCTGAACAGAACACCAATAGCTTATGCTCTAAGATCAAGAATTGACAGATGGGACCTCATAAAATTACAAAGTTTCTGTAAGGCAAAGGACACCATCAAAAGGCAAATCAGCAGCCAACAAATTGGGAAAAGATCTTTAACAACCCTACATCTGAAAGAGGGCTAATATCCAATATATAAAAGAACACAAGAAGTTAGACTCCAGGGAAACAAATAACCCTATTAAGAAATGGGTTACAGAGCTAAACAAAGAATTTTCACCTGAAGAACTTCAGATGCCTAAGAAGCATCTTAAAAAGGGTTGAACATCATTAATCATTAGGGAAATGCAAATCAAAACAACCCTGAGATTTCACCTCACACCAGTCAGAATGGATAAAATTAAAATCTCAGGAGAGAGCAGGTGTTGGCAAGGATGTTGAGAAAGAGGAACACTCCTCCACTACTGGTGGGGTTGCAAGTTGGTACAACCAATCTGGAAATCAGTCTCACTTTTCCTCAGGAAACTGAGCATGTCACTTCCGGAGGACCCTACTATATCACACCTGGGTATAAACCCAGAGGATTCCCCAGCATGTATTAAGGATACATACTCCACTATATTCATAGCAGTCCTATTTATAATACCCAGAAGCTGGAAAGAACCCAGATCTCCCTCCATGGAAGAATGAACACAAAAATGTGGTATATATACACAATTGATTACTATTCAACCATTAGAAACAATGAATTCATGAAAGTCTTATACAAATGGATGGGGCAGGAGAACATCATCCTAAATGAGGTAACCCAGTCTCCAAAAATCAATCATGGTATGCGCTCACTGATAAGTAGATATTAGCCTAGAAACTTGCAATTCCCAAGACAAAATCCACATATCAAATGATGTCCAAAAAGAACAGAGGAGTGGCCCCTGATTCTGGAAAGGCTCAGTGCAGCAGTGTAGGGCAATACCATAACAGGGATGTGGGAAGGGGTGGATAGTGGAACTGGGGGAGGGAAGAGAGCTTATGGGACTTTCAGGGAGTGGGGAGCCAGGAAAGGTGAAATCATGTGAAATGCAAATAAAAAATATATCAAATAAAAAATAAAATATTGTCTAATTCAAACAAAACTAACAGACAAACAACCAGATAATCATCCTGGATGACCATTCCAGAGGCATGGTGACCGTATGTGCTCCCAGAGAAACACTGTCAGGATGTTTCCCGGCAGGGCAGTCCATTGAGAGCCCTTCCTTAAATCAGGGATGTGAACTAGAGGATCCAGGTGCTGCTCCTCAACCCTTCCACAGCCCAACAAAGTCTGTAAACAAACTGCCACAGGTAGGACTGTAACAGGTATTTTCACAAGTAGAACTGCCTCACTCAGGGATCAGAGAAACAACCTGCCCCAAAATGGCTTCCCTGTGGGAATGGGGATACTTTTGGCAGGGGTCTCCACATAAGATTCACCTTCCCTAAGAGGAGACGCACCCCTTTTGCAGGCAAACACAGGAACCCCTCAGGTGGCTGGAAGTCTGGAGAAATGCAAAAGTCTTGGGAATGGGAAGCATCCACAGTAATGGGAGAAGAAGCCAGGATCTCTCAGGGGCTCCATGGAGACTGGCAAATGAGGGTCCTGCTGAGACTAGCCCAGCCAGGAATGGGGTCCCTGGAATGAGGGTCCTTGAAATCCAGGTGCCTCTGAAAAACTCTAGCCTCATTATTAAAATTGTAACAGTCTGCTGTACTGAGAGCCCAATGATTTTGTATAAGAGAAAAATCTTTATCATCTGTATTAAGGTGATTAATGGTAAATAAAGCATAGCTTAATAATAGATGAGGTGAAGAAGGGTGATAGTGGCACACGCCTTTAATCCCAGCACTTGGGAGGCAGAGGCAGGCTGATTTTTGAGTTTGAGGCCAGCCTGATTTTCACAGTGAGTTCCAGGACAGCCAAGGCTACACAGAGAAACCCTGTCTCAAAAAACAAAAAAAGGCTGGGCACTGGTGTCACACACCCGTAATACCAGCACTCTGGGACACAGAGGCAGGAGCATTTCTGAGTTCGAAGCCAGCCTGGTCAAAAGAGTTAGTTCCAGGACAGCCAGGGCTACACAGGGAAAACCTGTCTCAAAAAAAAAATAATAATAAAACAAAAAAAAACAAAGAACCACAAAACAAACATAATATTGATGAGACAAATAGAAAGACTACTAGATTTTAATCTTTGATGTTGAACCTTAAGATTTTGATGAGTCCTTTCTATGATAGCCTGTCCTTGGGGTTATATGGAATTCCCATTGTATATTGTATACTCAGTTGACTGCAAACTTTGCCAAAGCTTGAGAAGTGTAAGTTGGAGCATTATCAGTTTTAATTCTTTTTGGCTTACCTGAGGAGGAGGAGGAGCATGTAATAAGGTGTTGAATGACATGTTTCTCAGCCTCCACGGTTCTTGCAGTGGCCATAAGCACATGAGAGTAGGTATCTACAGTAACACATACGTAGGCCAACTTTCCATATTCTGGGAATTGAGTTACGTCCATTTGTCTTGTTATGTCCATTTGTCATGAAACTCGAACCTTAAGGCCCTTTGGATTAACTCCCATTTTTAATGGTTGCTATACATCAGGACAATGTTCACAGTCCTTCACAAATGGCCTAGGCTGTTTTCATGTCAAATTGAACATCCTGTACTCTGTGTGTGTGTGTTTGTGTGTGTGTGTGTGTGTGTGTATGTGTGTGTGTGTCTGTGTGTGACTGTGTGTGTGTGTGTGTGTCTGTATCTCTGTCTCTCTCTGTCTTGCTCTCTCTCTCTGTCTTTTGTTGTTTCAAGAGAGGTTTTCTCTATATAGCCCTGGTTGTCGTGGAACTCACTATGCAGACCAGGCTGGCCTCAAACTCAGAAATCCACCTACCTCTGCCTAGCAAGTACTGTGATTAAACTCTTGAGCCACCACTGCCCTGCTGAACATCCTTCTCAAAAACAGTGCAATCTGATAATGAAAAGCATGACTTTCTAAAGCTTGTTCAACCATAAGGGCAATCAAGGGTTCTTTTGTTAATAAATCTGCCATAGAATTTCCTTAAGCCACTGGACATGGCAGGCCAGTATGTGTTCTGATATGTTCTATAAATTTTCCTTTTTCTTGATTGAATTATCTTTTGCAACAGAAGCAAGAGTGATATAATTTTGGAATTTCCAGATATAAGAGCTGTCTCTATATCAGAAAATAATCAAACTACATAATTTGAACTTGTATAAAGGTTGACCTCTTCAAGTATATGTTCAAGGGCAGTAATAACTGCAATAATTTTCTCCTGATGTGCAGAAATTTCTTTTGCCTTTTGAATAACCACAGGTTTATCTTTCATATAGATGGCTTAAATTCCATGGATGACACATCTGTAAATAGTAAGAGGGCTTCAGAAGTAGGTTCCGATGCTAGTATAGAAGGAAAGATTATTCCTGTTCCTTCTACAAGCTTTAATTCAGGGTGTTGAGGTACATGTCATTTGATTTGTTCCATATAATGAGCTAATGCATTTCCCCAATCATCTGCAGTTTGACCTAAATACCCCAATTGTTCCTTATTATATGGAATACAAACTTCATGAGTTTCTTTGACAAAGAGTTACCTGTATCCTAACCTCACTTTAATAATTAACTGGCTACACATAACAGGATAAGAAGGTACCATTTTCACTTGACTATGAGAGAGATATATTCATTCCCATAAAACTTCTTGCCATAAACATGCAGTAGGGTGTAAGATGTTTTAAGAATAATAAGCGAGCAAGTTTTTAAATAATTTGTTTGATTTACTTTAGCATCTTGTATCATTTGCTTTATCCATTCTGATTGTTTTAAAGCTTCTTTAGCAAGCTGTATTTTAGACTTAGGATCAGGATTTCCTTTAAGAAATTCAAACAAATTAAGCAATTGTCCTGTGGTAATTTTTAAATAAGGTCTTCTCCAGTTAATATTTCCCAATTATTTTTAAAAATCATTAAGTGTCTTTAATTTGTCAATCCTAAGTTGCAGTATTTGAGATATAATATATTCATTATAAATTATTTTTGAAAGAAATTTATTGGCTTGTATACTGGCTGGTTTTGTGTGTCTACTAAACACACACTGGACTTATCACAGAGAAAGGAGATTCTGTTGGGGGAAGGGCTTCATTGAGATCCATCTGTGGGGCATTTTCTCAATTAGTGATGAAAGGGTGAGGGCCCCTTGTGGGTGGTACCCTCTCTGGGCTGGTAGTCTTGGGTTCTATAAGAGAGCAGGCTGAGCAAGCCAGGGGAATCAAGCTAGTAAGATACATTTTTCCATGGCCTCTGCACCAGTTCCTGCTTCCTGACCTGCTTGAGTTCCAGTCCTGACTTCCTTTAGTGGTGAACAGCAGTGTGGAAGTGTAAGCGCAATAAACACTTTCCTCCTCAATTTGCTTCTTGGTCATGATGTTTGTACAGGACTAGAAACCCTAAGACAAATTGGTACCAGTGTAGTGGGGTGTTCCTGTGACAACTTTACCATGTTTTGGGGAGGATAGAGGGAGGGCTTGGAACTATGAGCTAAAAGAGGCAATAGGATGTTAAGAGCTCAGTGGAAAGTTTTGTAGGGGCTTGGAAGATAATGTTAAGAACAGTGCAGAATATGGTGGACTGGCTTGTGACACTTCAGAGGGAAGATTAAAGTCTCTTATCAGGTGCAGGTTTTGATTGTGAAGATTCTGTGGTTTTGATTACCTGTGGCTGAAGAATCAGCTGTGATTAACAAGATAACAGAACCACTAAAGCAATCCTTTGTGTTACTGTGAATATTGATGCTGGTTAACAGGGGCTAAGAAATTAGTGGTGATTAAGAAGAGACCAGCATCACTGAGGTGAAAACTTTGGGAAGTGTTTTCTGAGAGCACAGAGGCTGGGTTCCTGAGAGAGCCACGGTTGTATTTTGTGCTGTGGCTAGACTTGGTACTTTGGAAGATTCACCCAGGTGGTCCTGGTTTTGAAGGCATGAAGTGGTCATGAAGAACAGTTAAGGCCCTGCACTGTGTGAGGCTGTGGAAGGCCATTGTTGAAGGTGCAACCTCAGATGCAATTGAAGGCCCAAGACTGAAGGAGTCATGCAAAGAGTTGAGGCTTGTCACCATGAAAAAGAGCCTCTGCCAGGCTATTGGTGAAGTGTAGTTACAGCAGAAGACAGCAGTGTTTTGTAGATGCCTGTGCCATGCAATGACCACCAAGAACAGCAGCAGCAGTGGAGTACAGACAGCTGGAGCCTAGAAGACAAGGTGTGTGTTAGAAAAGGCAGAGCTGGAGAAGTGACCCAAGCCCTTGTAGAAGCCCAAAAGTTCCTGAGTTGGATCCCAGACAATGAACCTTTGGACTTTGAGTTTTGCTTTTGATTGTGACTGTACTCTGACAGTTTTCCCTCTTGATGGAAGAAAGTATTTTAGTGAAGCCCACACTTAAGAGAACTTTGTAGTTTCAAGAGACTTTTAATTTGAAATGATATTGGACATTTTAAAGGCATTGAAATTTTAATATGTAAAGACTGTGGGACAATTAAACATATGTAGATCTGGGGGATAAATAAGGAAGGATTGAGGCTTAATAGTGATGTATTTCTGTGTCAAGTTGTCAAGGGGTCAATTGTACTGGCAGGTTTTATGTGTCTATTTGACAGAGGCTGGAGTTATGACAGAGAAAGGAGTTTCAGTTGGGAAGTGCCTCCAGGAGATCCGTCTGTGGGTCATTTTCTCACTATAGGGATCAAGAGGGGAGGGCTCCCTGTGGGTGGTACCATCTCTGGAATGGTATTCTTGGGTTCTATAAAGAGCAGGCTGGCCGGGTGGTGCTGGTGCATGCCTTTACTCTGAGCATTTGGGAGACAGAGGCAGGCAGATTTCTGAGTTGGAGGCCAGCATGGTCTACAGATTGAATTCCAGGAGAGCCATGGCTATAAAGAGAAACCATTACAAAAGAGTTATGGAGTGTGGGGAAAGCTGACTAACAGGGACACATGGAGTCTCTGCCCCATTCAGACTAATACAGGGACATCCTGGAGACTACATGCATTAGGAGACAGACAGGGCTATACAGAGAAAACGTGTCTCAAAAAAAAAAAAACAAATCTAAAAAAACAAAACAAAACAAAACAAAACAAAAGCCCCATGCCTTAGGAGACATACCCTCTACCCAACATCGTAGAACCCAAATACATAGTAATGTATTAACCACACTTTTGTTAGCAAACTAAAATATTTATTTCACGGGCCTAGTTACAGAGCCGGAGATTGAAATAAGTGTGGAGTAAATGCCTGTCCTTAAGAACCCGGTTACCCTAGTGTGAACAGCAGGTTACTCATGTCCTCACATGTCGAATGTCCCCACCCACAACCTACTGTAAACCTCCCACCCTGTCTAATCTATAGTCCCACTGAGTTTATGAGAAATGAGAGCAGCATTACAACCAAATGCCAGGACAGAACAGAAGGGAGCAGCCTGCAGGCTCTCTGTCCCTCCTTCCTCCCTCCTCCTAGGAGGTAGAAGTCAAAGTCAATGAACCCATCTGGGTCTCTTGAAGGTCCTTACTGATGTTCTGAAGACAATGATCTCTGGGTGAATCTAGTCAGACTTGCAGGTGCATCGAGGGCTATGCTGAGAGCCTGAGACCTGCTTGGTTTCTCACTCTGGCATGCTATTGCGGGACACTGAAATCAATGGAGGGTCAGTGGGCAGTGCAGGAGGAAGTATCAGTATCCTCAGCATCCTCAGGCCAAGCATTTCCTTCTGAGTGTAGGGAAGTCCCAGTTTGGCCAACAGCAGGATACTGTTAGAAGATAAAGAATCTGGAAGCTTTCTCTTCATACAATGGCACAAGATCCTGCAGATCGCCATAAATTCTGAAGGAGACCCTGCCCAATCCAAGAGGACACTCAGATGCATCATCCGAAGTAGAGTCTGATGGCCTCAGACCTTGGAGGTGATCCTGCATGATGATACTTCTACTCCACCACCAGGAGTGGCTGGGAGACCTGGGGGCTCCTCTGCAAGATTCTCCATACCTGTGAGTGGTTCCCTGGGACCTATAGCATCAGCAGAATCAAAAGGGATCCCGGAGGCTCCAGAAGTGAGTTTGGAGAATGTTGTCCCTTGTGGAGTAGATCCAGGATACAAAAGCTTGGATGGGGAAAGGCACAGGGACTCTGGGTGCACCTCCTTGTAATAAGGACAGCTGTTGTGGCCCCTGCTCACGCGACTCCTGAGGGGTCCCAAATGGGAATGCCTCCAGGTGGAAGTGGGCTTCCCCTGATCCAGTGTGTAGGTCCCAAGTGTCAGCTCCTGCCTGGGACAGGAGGTGAGCTCCAGCTGGTCCTTTCCTCGAGGATCCCCTTGCTGTTTCCACAGCTCATAGCTCTCAGGCTGCAGGAGCCCCTCAAAGGCATCCATGGAGAAGCTCACCCTGGCCTCCCCACAGCTGCACTGACGTGCCACCTTGCCATAGTCAATCCACCTCGGGGTGGCAAAATTGATGGCCTCTGCACAGTTGAAGCCATGGTTGAAGCCCGCGTGGTAGCCATAGGGAAAGGTGACCATGAACTCCCCAGCCTGCTGGGTGATGCGGCCAAAGGGGATGCCATTCTCCTTGAGCACGGTGGGGGAGATGAGCGCCACCTTGTGTCTCAGGAAGGCCTGGCAGCCCTTGGAGCTGCCAGGGAAGAGTTGCCTGGCCAGGAGCTCCAGGCGCCTGCCATGCTCAGGGGGCACAGCATACCAAGTCTTGGGCTGCCCAAAGTGCAGGTAGTTGATACTGTACAGGTCCATGTCCTCCGTGTGCCACGCAAAGGTGGTCTTCCACATGCCAAAGTACAGGTAGGGCGTGTTGACTCCCTCAATCACTGTGCCATGGTCCTGCTTCAACACATCCAAAAGGCTCCCCAGGTGGCCCACGTTCCAGTGTTGAGTGTTCTCATCAAACAGGGAGCCGCTGACATCAGCACCATAAATTGGTGACCCAAACAGACGATTCTTCCAGTATTTTCTCTCCAAATCATCAAAATCCAGGTGTGGCGGGGTCTGGTATTTTTTGCTGGTGGCCAGCTCACGATACTCACCCACACTCATGCCTTTCCTCTTCTTATGGAATTGGGTGAACACACCTGCCTGCCCTGAGACCACTTGCTGCAGAGGAGCAGGAATTGACATATCCATGACATCCTCACAGGACTTTCCACTGCCTTTCCACTCCTTGGGTGGGATGACCTTGGCCAGTCCAGCTCGGTGTGCGCCTTGGGACTCCATGTAGGTGATGTATTTGCTGAAGTTTGAGAATTCTGCCATGTTTGGGCGGAAGGTCATGATGGTACAGCCTGGGTTCTGGGACATATCCTGCTCAGGGTTTGTCTTGGCCACAGCAATGCAGGAGCTCAGCCTGGGGTCCTGGCTGCCCTGGGTGTTTATGTTTTCTGAGACTTCTTCTCTCTCTCTCTCTCTCTCTCTCTCTCTCTCTCTCTCTCTCTCTCTCTGAGTTTTCCTGACTTCCTGTTGTATTTTCTTCACTGTCTGATCTGTCCTTAAACTCGTCTTTTATGCCTTCTTCTCTTCGTTCTATGGTTTAGGTTTCCTGGTGGACAAGATAACATTTTTAAGATAAATTTGAATTCAGGAGAATGGCTTCTCTGAGTAGAACACTGTATATATAGCAAGACCCTTCTAAGCTCTACAATCAACAGAAAAGGCAAGAAAATGTAAGAAAGAAGAAGCCTTCTTTCTTGGTTGATGTTTTGATTTCCCAGGGCATCCTCTTACTGGTCAGCGCTTTTCACCTTGAAAAACTGAGTTTCTATGGAGCAGAATCCCAGTGCCACTACAGGAGCACTGGGAGCACAGCACCATCCCACTCCTGGAGCACTCCCTTGATTCCCACTCATCCTTGGACTCCATTGGTCACTGTGGGTTAATTGGGGAGGCTCAGCGCCCTTTGTCTTTTAAGTAGAGAATCATCTACCCAAGGAACAATCATAGGTGGTTCATATGACAAAGATTCTTATCCACATGGCCAAAAATCATCAGAGATTTCTCAGGACCTGTTTTCAAACTATTTAAATCATTGCCTCCTAGTCTCTGAAACCAAATTAAAAGTTCCTCAGAAATTACTGACTTTGGGTTCCAACAGGCAGGTAATGCTGGCGGGTATTTGTCCAGCAGAGGTGACCTGTCTTGGCTTCCAGGTGAGTGCAGGAAATAGGAGGCTGTCTCAGAGGAGGACTGCTGCCAGCCTTGTCATCCCAGCTGCTTAGACTAAAGACAGCTGTGAGTCTTTACATCTGTGTCAGAGTATGGCAGCCTCTGTGTGGCAGTGTTGTGGGAGTAACATGCCTTCCATATGCAAACAGGAGGTGGGGCTGGGGAGCACTGAGCCTCCAACCAGACCAATGCTACATAAAGAGGTTTTACCTCTTTATGTTCTTAGCTCTCCTAGGGTTGGCTCTCCCTAGTCTAATGGAAAAACTAAAAACAAACAGCAGCTGATCTGGATCACAACACCCCACAATGCAGCTGAGGCCTCCTCCTGAGAGCAACAGAATTCTGACTGTCTAGTGCCAGTGGGACCCAGGACCTGGCCAACCTCCTAGACAACTGTCATGGACCCTGCTACTCTCTTGCCTGGTGACAATCTGCTCGTGCTCATCTATGCATGTCACATGAGGGGAGATGACATTAGGTCCATGGGTACTGCAGTCCTTAGTGTAACTGGAACTTTTGGGGCCCAGGCCAAGTCTCTCAGCCCACAGAGAAGACCTGATCCATTTTATCCAGGCTGAGGGAGGACCTCAGAAAGATTGATCATTCTAAAAGAACTGGCAGGATCTACTACCTGACCTTCACAAGGTTACTCATCCGGGATACAAAAGCTGCTCTCTGTTTCTAGTCACACCTAGGCCAGAGAAGATCCAAGGGATGATTTCTCTGCCCGAAGCCAGGTTGGTCTGTCCTCAAGTAAATCCAAACTAGGCAGCCCTCTGCCCCATCTCCACTCTCACTGATCATGCTCAGTAGCTGAAAAGATCCCCAGGACCTTGTCTGCTGATTTGCCCTCCCATAAGGGTGGGGTCCAACAATTGCCTGGCTATCACGGCTACAAACCTCTCAATCAATAGCTAAAGTTTAGGCATGCATTAAACATATTCATTACTGGTATGGACCTTAAGAGTTCTATCCAGCCAGGCAGTGGTGGCACACACCTTTATTCCCAGCACTTGTGGTGCTGAGGCAGTTGATTTCTGAGTTCGTGGCCAGCCAGGTCTACAGAGTGAGTTCCTTGACAGCCAGGGTTACACAGAGAAACCCTATCTCAAAAAACAAACAAAAATGACAACAAAACACCCCCCCCCAAAAAAAACAAACAAAAAAAATCTTACATTTTTAGCTGGGCATTGGTGGAACATACCTTTGATCTCAGCATTTGGGAGGTATAGGCAGGCAGTTTCTGAGTTACAAGCGACCCTGGTCTACAGAGAGATTTCCAGGACAGACAGAGCTATACAGAGAAACCAAATCTCGGGGGGCAGGGGGGGGAGAAACAAATCCAAAAAAAGAGAGAGAGGGAGAGAGAGAGAGAGAGAGAGAGAGAGAGAGAGAGAGAGAGAGAGAGAGAGAGAGAGAGAGAGAGAGAGATTTTTCTTGCAAGGGTGTGGTGGCACACACCTTTAAATCCAGCACTTGGGTTGCTGGGGCAGTTAATTTCAGAGTTCGAGGCCAGCCTGCTCTACATCTTACGGTGTTTAGCCGGGGATTGGTGGCGCATGCCTTTAATCCCAGCACTTGGGAAGCAGAGGGAGGTGAATTTCTCAGTATGAGGCCAGCTGGTCTACAGAGAGAGTTCCAAGATAGCCAGGGCTACACAGAGAAACACTGTCTCAAAAAACAACAACAAAAAATACATTCCTGGTATAAACTTTTAGGGTTCTAGTCTGCCAGGCAGTGGTGGCACATGTCTTTAATCCCAGCACTTGGGAGGCAGAAGGAGGAGGATTTCTGAGTTTGAGGCCAGCCTGGTCAACAGAGTAAATTACAGGACAGGTATGGCTACACAGAGAATCCCTATCTCAAAAAACAAACAAAAACCAAAACAAAAAAAAAAAACAGGAAAAAAAAAACAAACAGGGTTTTACAGTGGAGTAAAAAGAAATTATCAGACATTGAAAGAAATTATTACACACTGGATAGACATCCTGCCTTTGCTTTGGGTCCTCTGTGCTCCAAATAGAGAGAGATTTACCCCCAAAAGAAGTTCTATTGAGAAGAGCTCAGTGCTACCCTGGGATCCCCAACACCCATGGTCATGTCTGGAAGCTGATAAAGTCTTTCTACAGTTTCAAACCCATTCCCTACTCTCTTCTCTGGTTCCTGCCCAATAGTAACCACATCTGAATGCCATATTTGTCAAAAAGGAACAGAAATTAATCTGAAATGAAACTCACACATTAACGCCAAAGATTGACCAGCATTTTCTAATGCTTTGTAGAATGATTGAATCTTATCAACTATTACCACGAGTCATTTCCTCACAAGAACAAATTTCCAAATGCTGTGAATAGAGATAGGACTTACCCAACACCAGTGGGATGGAGACCTGTGAGGAGACAATCTAGCCACAGAGAGAAGCTTCCCCCTTAGGACTATCTCTTCCTATGAGCAGGGAACCTAATGGCTTCGTCTTTTATAGTCATGAAGACCTGAGACAATGAGATCTTGCCCACCCACTGGGGTCTCAACCAATCACCGGCTCTCAGCTGACTTTGGCCCACCCAGTTTCCCTAGAATGGAAACAATCTCATTAGGAGACATGGCAAACATTGAAGAAAGAATGATACAATACCAACTGTGCATAGAATCTATGAGAATGTTTTAGAATTTCCAAGGCTAACTGGGAGCATGTGGCAGAGCGTCAGAGAACTGAGACATCCAGAACATGTCTGTGCTCTTGCTGGGCAGGCTTTGTCTTTCTCCCACCACCTCGAAACCTTAAAATAAAAACCTAAACCTAAAGTAAAAAAACCTAAAAATATTCATTACTGGTATGGACCTTAAGAGTTCTATCCAGCCAGGCAGTGGTGGCACACACCTTTATTACCAGCACTTGTGGTGCTGAAGCAGTTGATTTTTGAGTTGAGGCCTGCCAGGTCTACAGAGTGAGTTCCATGACAGCCAGGGTTACACAGAGAAACCCTATCTCAAAAAACAAACAACAACGACAACAACCCCCCCCACCCGCCGCCAAAAAAAAAAACAAAAAAAAAAACAAACAAAAAGCATCTTACTTTGTTTAGCTGGGCATTGGTAGAACACACCTTTGATCTCAGCACTTGGGAGGTAGAGGCAGGCAGATTTCTGAGTTCCAAGTCAGCCTGGTCTACAGAGTGATTTCCAGGACAGTCAGAGCTATACAGAGAAACCAAATTGGGAAAATAAAACCATATCCAAAAATAAAACGAGAGAGAGAGAGATTTTTCTTGCAAGGCAGTGGTGGCACACACCTTTAATCCCAGCACTTGGGATGCTGGCGTAGTTGATTTCAGAGTTCGAGGCCAGCCTGCTCTACATCTTACAGTGTTTAGCCAGGCAGTGGTGGTGCATGCCTTTAATCCCTGCACTTGCAAAGCAGAAGGAGGCAGATTTCTCAGTATGAGGCCAGCCTGGTCTACAGAGTGAGTTCCAAGATAGCCAGGGCTACACAGAGAAACACTTTCTCAAAAAACAACAACAAAAAAAAATACATTGCTGGTATGGAATGTATTTTAGGGTTCTAGTCTGCCCGGCAGTGGTGGCACATGCCTTTAATCCCAGCACTTGGGAAGCAAAGGGAGGAGGATTTCTGAGTTTGAGGCCAGCCTGGTCAACAGAGTAAATTCCAGGACAGGTATGGCTACACAAAGAATCCCTGTCTCAAAAACAAAAACAAAAACAAAAAAACAAAAACAAAAAC
>NC_067478.1:36087703-36093703 GCF_947179515.1 Apodemus sylvaticus
GAACCCCTCAGGTGGCTGGAAGTCTGGAGAAATGCAAAAGTCTTGGGAATGGGAAGCATCCACAGTAATGGGAGAAGAAGCCAGGATCTCTCAGGGGCTCCATGGAGACTGGCAAATGAGGGTCCTGCTGAGACTAGTCCAGCCAGGAATGGGGTCCCTGGAATGAGGGTCCTTGAAATCCAGGTGCCTCTGAAAAACTCTAGCCTCATTATTAAAATTGTAACAGTCTGCTGTACTGAGAGCCCAATGATTTTGTATAAGAGAAAAACCTTTATCATCTGTATTAAGGTGATTAATGGTAAATAAAGCATAGCTTAATAATAGATGAGGTGAAGAAGGGTGATAGTGGCACACGCCTTTAATCCCAGCACTTGGGAGGCAGAGGCAGGCTGATTTTTGAGTTTGAGGCCAGCCTGATTTTCACAGTGAGTTCGAGGACAGCCAAGGCTACACAGAGAAACCCTGTCTCAAAAAACAAAAAAATCCTGGGCACTGGTGTCACACACCCCTAATACCAGCACTCTGGGACACAGAGGCAGGAGCATTTCTGAGTTCGAAGCCAGCCTGGTCAAAAGAGTTAGTTCCAGGACAGCCAGGGCTACACAGGGAAAACCTGTCTCAAAAAAAAAAAAAATAATAAAACAAAAAAAACAAAGAACCACAAAACAAACATAATATTGATGAGACAAATAGAAAGACTACTAGATTTTAATCTTTGATGTTGAACCTTAAGATTTTGATGAGTCCTTTCTATGATAGCCTGTCCTTGGGGTTATATGGAATTCCCATTGTATATTGTATACTCAGTTGACTGCAAACTTTGCCAAAGCTTGAGAAGTGTAAGTTGGAGCATTATCAGTTTTAATTCTTTTTGGCTTACCTGAGGAGGAGGAGGAGCATGTAATAAGGTGTTGAATGACATGTTTCTCAGCCTCCACGGTTCTTGCAGTGGCCATAAGCACATGAGAGTAGGTATCTACAGTAACACATACGTAGGCCAACTTTCCATATTCTGGGAATTGAGTTACGTCCATTTGTCTTGTTATGTCCATTTGTCATGAAACTCGAACCTTAAGGCCCTTTGGATTAACTCCCATTTTTAATGGTTGCTATACATCAGGACAATGTTCACAGTCCTTCACAAATGGCCTAGGCTGTTTTCATGTCAAATTGAACATCCTGTACTCTGTGTGTGTGTGTTTGTGTGTGTGTGTGTGTGTGTGTATGTGTGTGTGTGTCTGTGTGTGACTGTGTGTGTGTGTGTGTGTGTGTCTGTATCTCTGTCTCTCTCTGTCTTGCTCTCTCTCTCTGTCTTTTGTTGTTTCAAGAGAGGTTTTCTCTATATAGCCCTGGTTGTCGTGGAACTCACTATGCAGACCAGGCTGGCCTCAAACTCAGAAATCCACCTACCTCTGCCTAGCAAGTACTGTGATTAAACTCTTGAGCCACCACTGCCCTGCTGAACATCCTTCTCAAAACCAGTGCAATCTGATAATGAAAAGCATGACTTTCTAAAGCTTGTTCAACCATAAGGGCAATCAAGGGTTCTTTTGTTAATAAATCTGCCATAGAATTTCCTTAAGCCACTGGACATGGCAGGCCAGTATGTGTTCTGATATGTTCTATAAATTTTCCTTTTTCTTGATTGAATTATCTTTTGCAACAGAAGCAAGAGTGATATAATTTTGGAATTTCCAGATATAAGAGCTGTCTCTATATCAGAAAATAATCAAACTACATAATTTGAACTTGTATAAAGGTTGACCTCTTCAAGTATATGTTCAAGGGCAGTAATAACTGCAATAATTTTCTCCTGATGTGCAGAAATTTCTTTTGCCTTTTGAATAACCACAGGTTTATCTTTCATATAGATGGCTTAAATTCCATGGATGACACATCTGTAAATAGTAAGAGGGCTTCAGAAGTAGGTTCCGATGCTAGTATAGAAGGAAAGATTATTCCTGTTCCTTCTACAAGCTTTAATTCAGGGTGTTGAGGTACATGACATTTGATTTGTTCCATATAATGAGCTAATGCATTTCCCCAATCATCTGCAGTTTGACCTAAATACCCCAATTGTTCCTTATTATATGGAATACAAACTTCATGAGTTTCTTTGACAAATAGTTACCTGTATCCTAACCTCACTTTAATAATTAACTGGCTACACATAACAGGATAAGAAGGTACCATTTTTACTTGACTATGAGAGAGATATATTCATTCCCATAAAACTTCTTGCCATAAACATGCAGTAGGGTGTAAGGTGTTTTAAGAATAATAAGCGAGCAAGTTTTTAAATAATTTGTTTGATTTACTTTAGCATCTTGTATCATTTGCTTTATCCATTCTGATTGTTTTAAAGCTTCTTTAGCAAGCTGTATTTTAGACTTAGGATCAGGATTTCCTTTAAGAATTTCAAACAAATTAAGCAATTGTCCTGTGGTAATTTTTAAATAAGGTCTTCTCCAGTTAATATTTCCCAATTATTTTTAAAAATCATTAAGTGTCTTTAATTTGTCAATCCTAAGTTGCAGTATTTGAGATATAATATATTCATTATAAATTATTTTTGAAAGAAATTTATTGGCTTGTATACTGGCTGGTTTTGTGTGTCTACTAAACACACACTGGACTTATCACAGAGAAAGGAGATTCTGTTGGGGGAAGGGCTTCATTGAGATCCATCTGTGGGGCATTTTCTCAATTAGTGATGAAAGGGTGAGGGCCCCTTGTGGGTGGTACCCTCTCTGGGCTGGTAGTCTTGGGTTCTATAAGAGAGCAGGCTGAGCAAGCCAGGGGAATCAAGCTAGTAAGATACATTTTTCCATGGCCTCTGCATCAGTTCCTGCTTCCTGACCTGCTTGAGTTCCAGTCCTGACTTCCTTTAGTGGTGAACAGCAGTGTGGAAGTGTAAGCTCAATATACACTTTCCTCCTCAATTTGCTTCTTGGTCATGATGTTTGTACAGGACTAGAAACCCTAAGACAAATTGGTACCAGTGTAGTGGGGTGTTCCTGTGACAACTTTACCATGTTTTGGGGAGGATAGAGGGAGGGCTTGGAACTATGAGCTAAAAGAGGCAATAGGATGTTAAGAGCTCAGTGGAAAGTTTTGTAGGGGCTTGGAAGATAATGTTAAGAACAGTGCAGAATATGGTGGACTGGCTTGTGACACTTCAGAGGGAAGATTAAAGTCTCTTATCAGGTGCAGGTTTTGATTGTGAAGATTCTGTGGTTTTGATTACCTGTGGCTGAAGAATCAGCTGTGACTAACAAGATAACAGAACCACTAAAGCAATCCTTTGTGTTACTGTGAATATTGATGCTGGTTAACAGGGGCTAAGAAATTAGTGGTGATTAAGAAGAGACCAGCATCACTGAGGTGAAAACTTTGGGAAGTGTTTTCTGAGAGCACAGAGGCTGGGTTCCTGAGAGAGCCACGGTTGTATTTTGTGCTGTGGCTAGACTTGGTACTTTGGAAGATTCACCCAGGTGGTCCTGGTTTTGAAGGCATGAAGTGGTCATGAAGAACAGTTAAGGCCCTGCACTGTGTGAGGCTGTGGAAGGCCATTGTTGAAGGTGCAACCTCAGATGCAATTGAAGGCCCAAGACTGAAGGAGTCATGCAAAGAGTTGAGGCTTGTCACCATGAAAAAGAGCCTCTGCCAGGCTATTGGTGAAGCGTAGTTACAGCAGAAGACAGCAGTGTTTTGTAGATGCCTGTGCCATGCAATGACCACCAAGAACAGCAGCAGCAGTGGAGTACAGACAGCTGGAGCCTAGAAGACAAGGTGTGTGTTAGAAAAGGCAGAGCTGGAGAAGTGACCCAAGCCCTTGTAGAATCCCAAAAGTTCCTGAGTTGGATCCCAGACAATGAACCTTTGGACTTTGAGATTTGCTTTTGATTGTGACTGTACTCTGACAGTTTTCCCTCTTGATGGAAGAAAGTATTTTAGTGAAGCCCACACTTAAGAGAACTTTGTAGTTTCAAGAGACTTTTAATTTGAAATGATATTGGACATTTTAAAGGCATTGAAATTTTAATATGTAAAGACTGTGGGACAATTAAACATATGTAGATCTGGGGGATAAATAAGGAAGGATTGAGGCTTAATAGTGATGTATTTCTGTGTCAAGTTGTCAAGGGGTCAATTGTACTGGCAGGTTTTATGTGTCTATTTGACAGAGGCTGGAGTTATGACAGAGAAAGGAGTTTCAGTTGGGAAGTGCCTCCAGGAGATCCGTCTGTGGGTCATTTTCTCACTATAGGGATCAAGAGGGGAGGGCTCCCTGTGGGTGGTACCATCTCTGGAATGGTATTCTTGGGTTCTATAAAGAGCAGGCTGGCCGGGTGGTGCTGGTGCATGCCTTTACTCTGAGCATTTGGGAGACAGAGGCAGGCAGATTTCTGAGTTGGAGGCCAGCATGGTCTACAGATTGAATTCCAGGAGAGCCATGGCTATAAAGAGAAACCATTACAAAAGAGTTATGGAGTGTGGGGAGAGCTGACTAACAGGGACACATGGAGTCTCTGCCCCATTCAGACTAATACAGGGACATCCTGGAGACTACATGCATTAGGAGACAGACAGGGCTATACAGAGAAAACGTGTCTCAAAAAAAAAAAACAAATCTAAAAAAACAAAACAAAACAAAACAAAACAAAACAAAAGCCCCATGCCTTAGGAGACATACCCTCTACCCAACATCGTAGAACCCAAATACATAGTAATGTATTAACCACACTTTAGTTAGCAAACTAAAATATTTATTTCACGGGCCTAGTTACAGAGCCGGAGATTGAAATAAGTGTGGAGTAAATGCCTGTCCTTAAGAACCCGGTTACCCTAGTGTGAACAGCAGGTTACTCATGTCCTCACATGTCGAATGTCCCCACCCACAACCTACTGTAAACCTCCCACCCTGTCTAATCTATAGTCCCACTGAGTTTATGAGAAATGAGAGCAGCATTACAACCAAATGCCAGGACAGAACAGAAGGGAGCAGCCTGCAGGCTCTCTGTCCCTCCTTCCTCCCTCCTCCTAGGAGGTAGAAGTCAAAGTCAATGAACCCATCTGGGTCTCTTGAAGGTCCTTACTGATGTTCTGAAGACAATGATCTCTGGGTGAATCTAGTCAGACTTGCAGGTGCATCGAGGGCTATGCTGAGAGCCTGAGACCTGCTTGGTTTCTCACTCTGGCATGCTATTGCGGGACACTGAAATCAATGGAGGGTCAGTGGGCAGTGCAGGAGGAAGTATCAGTATCCTCAGCATCCTCAGGCCAAGCATTTCCTTCTGAGTGTAGGGAAGTCCCAGTTTGGCCAACAGCAGGATACTGTTAGAAGATAAAGAATCTGGAAGCTTTCTCTTCATACAATGGCACAAGATCCTGCAGATCGCCATAAATTCTGAAGGAGACCCTGCCCAATCCAAGAGGACACTCAGATGCATCATCCGAAGAAGAGTCTGATGGCCTCAGACCTTGGAGGTGATCCTGCATGATGATACTTCTACTCCACCACCAGGAGTGGCTGGGAGACCTGGGGGCTCCTCTGCAAGATTCTCCATACCTGTGAGTGGTTCCCTGGGACCTATAGCATCAGCAGAATCAAAAGGGATCCCGGAGGCTCCAGAAGTGAGTTTGGAGAATGTTGTCCCTTGTGGAGTAGATCCAGGATACAAAAGCTTGGATGGGGAAAGGCACAGGGACTCTGGGTGCACCTCCTTGTAATAAGGACAGCTGTTGTGGCCCCTGCTCACGCGACTCCTGAGGGGTCCCAAATGGGAATGCCTCCAGGTGGAAGTGGGCTTCCCCTGATCCAGTGTGTAGGTCCCAAGTGTCAGCTCCTGCCTGGGACAGGAGGTGAGCTCCAGCTGGTCCTTTCCTCGAGGATCCCCTTGCTGTTTCCACAGCTCATAGCTCTCAGGCTGCAGGAGCCCCTCAAAGGCATCCATGGAGAAGCTCACCCTGGCCTCCCCACAGCTGCACTGACGTGCC
>NC_067478.1:36093903-36138903 GCF_947179515.1 Apodemus sylvaticus
TTGGGGTGACTCTTACCAAACATGTGAAAGATCTGTATGACAAGAACTTCGAGACTCTGAAGAAAGAAATGGAAGAAGACCTCAAAAAATGGGAAAACCTCCCATGCTCATGGATCGGTAGAATCAATATAGTTAAAATGGCCATTTTGCCAAAAGCAATATACAGATTCAATGCACTACCCATCAAAATCCCAACTCAATTCTTCACAGAGTTAGAAAGAGCAATTATCAAATTCATCTGGAACAACAAAAAACCCAGGATAGCTAAAACTATTCTCAGCAACAAAAGAAAATCTGGGGGAATCAGTATCCATTACCTCAAGCAATACTACAGAGCAATAGTGTTAAAAACTGCATGGTATTGGTACAGTGAAAGTGAAAGGCAGGAAGATCAATGGAACTGGATTGAAGATCCAGAAATGAACCCACACACCTATGGCAACTTGATCCTCGACAAAGAGGCTCAAAACATCCAATGGAAAAAAGATAGCCTTTTCAACAAATGGTGCTGGTTCAACCGGAGGTCAGCATGCAGAAGAATGCGAATTGATCCATCCTTGTCTCCTTGTACTAAGCTCAATTCCAAAGGGATCAAGGACCTCCACATAAAGCCAGACACTCTGAAGCTAATAGAAAAGAAACTGGGGAAGACCCTTGAGGACATCGGTACAGGGAGAAAGTTTCTGAACAGAACACCAATAGCGTATGCTCTAAGAGCAAGAATTGACAAATGGGACCTCATAAAATTACAAAGTTTCTGTAAGGCAAAGGACACCATCAAGAGGACAAATCGGCAACCAGCAAATTGGGAAAAGATCTTCACCAATCCTACATCAGATAGTGGGCTAATATCCAATATATATAAAGAACTGAAGATGTTACACTCCAGAAAACCAAACAACCCTATTAAAAAATGGGGTACAGAGTTAAACAAAGAATTCTCACCTGAAGAACTTCGGATGGCGGAGAAGCATCTTAAAAAATGCTCAACTTCATTAGTCATTAGGGAAATGCAAATCAAAACAACCCTGAGATTTCATCTTACACCAGTCAGAATGGCTAAGATTAAAAATTCAGGAGACAGCAGGTGTTGGAGAGGGTGTGGAGAAAGAGGAACACTCCTCCACTGCTGGTGAGGTTGCAAATTGGTACAACCACTCTCGAAATCAGTCTGCCGGTTCCTCCGAAAACTGGGCACCTCACTTCCAGAAGATCCTGCTATACCACTCCTCAGCATATACCCAGAGGATTCCCCACCATGTAATAAGGATACATGCTCTACTATGTTCATAGCAGCCCTATTTATAATTGCCAGATGCTGGAAAGAACCCAGGTATCCCTCAACAGAAGAGTGGATGCAAAAAATGTGGTATATCTACACAATGGAGTACTATTCAGCCATTAGAAACAATGAATTCATGAAATTCTTAGGCAAATGGATGGAGCTAGAGAACATCATACTAAGTGAGGTAACCCAGACTCAAAAGGTGAATCATGGTATGAACTCACTAATAAGTGGTTATTAACCTACAAATCTGGAATACCCAAAACATAATCCACACATCAAATGAGGTACAGGAAGAAAGGAGGAGTGGCCCCTGGTTCTGGAAAGACTCAGTGAAACAGTATTCGGCAATACCAGAATGGGGAAATGGGAAGGGGTAGGTGGGAGGACAGGGGAAAAGAAGGGGGCTTATGGGACTTTCGGGGAGTGGGGGGGCTAGAAAAGAGGAAATCATTTGAAATGTAAATAAATTATATCGAATAAAAAAAGCCATATATATTGTGAGACCCTGATAAAACATTACGTCTCGAACAGCAACGTTGTCCCAATGTTATTTTTTTCTCACTCCCCCCCCCCCGCCAACCCCAGCTTCTCTTCCAGGGACCCCGTTTACAGTAGCTGCTGGCAGCAATAGTACACAAACTATGTTACCTGACACTAGAAGTTTTATGATCTATTCAGGCAGGGGCATGGTCATCAAATTCTATTTCTTCCTCTTCCCAAAGCTAAATCTCTAAAACCCACAATGTCACTGTTCAGTTTTGTTGTTCTAATGGGAATTTGACAGAAAGAAACATAAGGTCACCAAAGTAACTTTTCTATCTTAAAGAGAAGAAAGGCCTTCTTACCTTGGTCATAGACTCTGTTGTCTTTTCTTCAACTACTGAAGTTGCAGCAGCATTCTCTGGTAAGACAAGGGCAACAGACATTGACAGTCAGCTCAGGGTAGTCTATACGACTTTTTCAGCATCTTTGCTTGGTGTAGATAAAAGTACAAGGACTTAACACATGTACCTAGATCTAATGAACAGGATGGCTGGGCTGCTGTTTAACTGCTTTCTCTTGAAGGTAAATTAAAGCAAAGAAAGACATGTTACTTATGAGTAACAGAACTACTGCATTTCCAGAGAATAGGAATCCAAAGCAGCACAAAATAATGTCTTTGATATGTAAGATGAAATCCAAGTCTTCACATGTAATCCATTTGTAGGGACATGTGGACATCAGAGGACAAACTGTAGGATCCCAATATAACCCCTACATGTCAAAATGCTCGGGGAACATTTTGGAAGATGAGTCAAAAGATTATATGAGATGGAGGGACAGGGCATATGCTGCTGGATAGTGCTTTCTAGACATGAGAAATGATAAACCCATGAAATCTCAATACAGTTGTTCAAAGAGGGCCTGCATCATGCCAGCACCTATTGACCTACCAACTTAGATCAAAAGCTATAGGCAATAAATGATTGGAGAGAGAGAGAGAGAGAGAGAGAGAGAGAGAGAGAGAGAGAGAGAGAGAGAGAGAGAGAGAGAGAGAGAGAGAGAGAAGAAAGAGAGAGAGAGAGAGAGAGAGAGAGAGAGAGAGAGAGAGAGAGAGAGAGAATCAATTTTCTCTAGGGTGAATCCCCTCATAGTTTGATTTTAGATTAGCAGCACTAAACATGTAGACTTAAGAGTAATAATAAATGGACTGAAGTGTTTATGTAACAATAATAGTTATCATAGAAGAGGTCATATATTTGAAGGGAGAATATGGGATATGTTGACCTAGGGAGAAGGGGGGATAGAATAATATAAAGTAGTCAAATTAAATTCTCTAAGAAACAAAAGTGTAAATTAAAACAATCCTTTTTCATGAATTACTTCCTTCCTTCCTTCCTTCCTTCCTTCCTTCCTTCCTTCCTTCCTTCCTTCCTTCCTTCCTCCTTCCTTCCTTCCTTAAATCAAGATCTCTTGAGGATGCTGGACCTATACTAGAATCCAGCTAAAAATTAGAATCTTCCTTTCTCTGGCCCTGACTTTGCTGGAGTTACAGGTGTGTACAGAAATTACATGTTTTTTTTTAATGTGTTCTGAGGATTCGAACTAAGGTCCTAGTGTGCACAGCAAGTGTTCTTACCTATGGGGTCATCTGCACATCCTGTAATTTACTGTACACAACTATTTAAAAGTGGAGGTTTGTATTCCATTAAATGATCCCCCAAAGATAAAGAATGATACAATCCTGAAAACTGTGACTAAAAAGGAGGTAAATTGTAATAATTCATCATATGTTGTGCACATTTTATGGAAGTATATTGCAAAATTGGTAATCTATATGTCTTTTATGTGTTTATAAGCATTCAGTTTTCTGGTCTTTATAAAATTTCTTCTTTGTGATGTATATATCTACAAGCCCTCCTCTCCGTTTGGACAATTTTTCATGTGACTGCCACAAACTCCCATTTATATTACTTTCCTATGTTATGATTTATAAGCTTATAGTATACTGAAAAATAAATTATTACTTCTTTATGTAGTTCCCTTCACGGTATTTTGTAAGAACAACAGCAAAAATTATTTAGATAGGGCATAATTAAAATGTAGAGCTAGTCACTGAATCTGAAACTCTGAATGTTTGTAGTATCACAGGCTGAAAGGAGTGCCTATTCTGGGGAAAACTGTAAATAAACAACACAATGACAAGCAGAGCACAAGCACCCAGGCACCATGACCACTGCACACCTGTAAGAGGTAAAGCACATAAACCACCCCTTTCCCCATCTTTCATGGGATCTGTTCCTCGTTCTTATCTCCAAACACAGGGGTAATGTGACCACTTCTGGAAACTTTGCCACTTGAATAAAATGCGGAATTCTGTTACCTGGTTTGACTTTAACCCTCAATCATGAGTCATTGGACATTTACCAGGTCACTCTTGAGAAAGATCTGCTGTAATTGATTTACATCATCCATGTATGAGAGAACATATTAGATGGCTGTTTATCAGATTCCTGTCTATACCAGGGGCAACCCTACCAACTCAAGATGAACAAAAACTTTATACTGATTCATGCTATTGAATGAAAAACCAAACATTGAATCCATTTTAAAGCACTGCAGTTGTATTTAAATTACAAACATAGTTATACCGGCATTGAGTCAGGCAGTGGTGGCATATGCCTTTAATCACAGTACTTGGGAGGCAGAGGCAGGAAGATTTCTGAGTTCAAGACCAGGCTGCTCTACAGAGAGAGTTTCAGAACAAGCAGGGCTACACAGAGAATCCCTGTCCTAAAAAACCAAGAAAAACCGAAAGAATGAAAGAAAGAAAGAAAGAAAGAAAGAAAGAAAGAAAGAAAGAAAGAAAGAAAGAAAGAAAGAAAGAAAGAAAGAAAGAAAGAAAAAGATATATCAGAATTGTCTATATAGGAAAAAATAGCATTAATGGTCTCTCTATAAATTGACATATGAAACTATATAATTATCATTCACTATAGACAATTAGAATTCCCACAGTACCTTTGTTTTTCTTGACAGTTGTTTCAGGTGAAGTAACACTAAAAGCTTGTGCTCCTATTCCATAGTGTGGGCACATGGTTTGCTTCTGCTCAAATCTCTTTAATAAGTCAGAAACTAGGAATGCATTAAAAAGAGGAAGTTGTGTCAGCTTCTGGACAGATAAAGACAGGAAACTAACTTTATCAGGAAACTAAGTATTTGTGCATTTGATCTGACTGCTTATTCCAGGTCCAGTCATCAGTGAGACTAGGGCTTCAGGAGGATCAATGCATGTAGTGTACGATCAGGCATTGAATGCACATCACAGGAATCACAGATAAAGAATAAATATAAATGGATATGAAAACACAGAGGGAGAGCCACATGACTGAGCATGCCATGTGAGTGTGCAGCCCAATGGACACCATTCTAACCCTTCTTAGAGCCATATGGACACAGGGGCACTCATGCAATGCCTTCACCCACCAACTCTCCACTATATCATGAAGACATTCTTTTTAGTTGGTTGAGAAGGACTTCCCATAAGACTCACTAGACTAGAACAGATCTCTTTGGTGTATACTGTAGGAAAAAGCAAAGGCAGTGCTGGAGTGCCTTGCAATGTCTGTGACATGCCAGAAGACTTCAGCTACATAGGAGCAATCGTACCCAGAGCCTGCAATATAATTATTACAGAACATTGTAGAACACTTGTTTACTCTTTTTTCTCGGCCCAGCCTTTATAGATTACATCTCCTGGACAATTATGGTATTGCCTTAATGGGATTCAGGAGGTAAGAAGCTGTGAAAACCTTTGACTCTTCACCTAAGGTTACAATAATAGTTGCATTCAAGCCTAAGTGGCCATATTCCCTGAGAGAAACAACTGAAGATATACATGCTCTACCTTTCAACTCAAAGGAAGCTGTGTGATTCCTGGATTAGTAAATAGGGCCTTCCTCAACCATCCTTTCACTGTCACCTGCCTGTCAGTGACTGAGTATTAATCGTTGGGAAACAAAATTGGGAGGGTACCAATCATTGTATAGCCCAGGCTGTCCTAGAATTCACCCTGTAGACTAGGCTAACCTCGAACTCAGAAATTCTCTTGCCTCTGTCTCACAGGTGCTGGGATTAAAGGCATGTGCCCCTACTGCCCAGCCAGCAGAGTGTTTTTACTTTTAATTTTTCATACTTTCATTGAAAATAGATTCTTTTCTCATAACATATCTGAATTATGCTTTCGTCTCTCTCTGCTCCTCCCAGTTCCTCACTACCACACTCCCTTCCAGATCCACTCCCTTTTCTGACTCTCTTAACAAAAAAAAAATAGTAATAGGCTTCTAAGAGATAACAACAAAATGTGACAAAATAAACTAAAAAGAAGCAAAAAATATCATACTCACTTATTTCTTTTAAAAACACCAATTTCCTTTTTTTTGATATATTTACATCCTATATCCTATGTCTGTTTCTCACTACAAACCATATGCCAATGTACCTCTCCTTGTCTTCTTCCAAATCATGACTACTGTTTTCACTACTGTTGTCACATCCATTTATTAGTATGTGTGTGTTTCTGTTCCTAATTATATAAATGGAGCATCCACAGTCTGGCAAAGGTTATTCTTGTGTATTGTATGTACGTTTTCATAGCTGAATATTTGGTATTGCATAAACAATGGTGTGCTCTTTCCTAAGGAGAAATATTTTCCCATTTTTTCATTCTTACTGAATTGACCCATGTATTAAAAGCCTGTGTGAATATCACCCAACCCTTCTCCTCATGTGGTGTTGGGCTCCCACTCTCAGAATCTGTGGTCTGACTAGAATCATGTGGGCTTTTCTCCCTCTCATGCTTGTGAATGTCTATTGGCAAAGAGGAGCAAAGCCCTGTGCTTTTGCCCATTGTGGTAGTCATGGCTGTTTCTGGGGTCTCTGTGATTCTAACCAACCAAAGGCAGGCTGGAGAGATAGGCATCACTAAGTCCTTGCTGCACAAAGTATCTTGATCTACACGGATAATCTCATCACTCATCTCTATGCTCTGATTCATTCTTCACTAAAGTGCCACCAAAGAAATAAATGCACCACATGCAATGAAGTTTAAACTCATACTTTGTAGGTAAAATGTGTATCCTATTCCGGTAATTCAAGATTTTCTCCCTGGAGATTAGAGTGGCTAATCTGGATGCCTATCATAGACAAAAATTGGTTTAGATACAAGCAAGTATAGACCATTCCAAACTAACTCCAGGGATCATAGCTGGATCCAGTGAGTCTACACAAATGGCCTCACTCTATTTTTATTAAGTTAGGAAAGTACTATTTTTAAAAACAAAATCCAAATTCTTCCCAAGAGGTAGCTTAGATTATAGTGCTGCATTCAAATATAAGTATGCTCAATATTTACAGAATTTGTTTCTAAATTGTGTCTTAAGAGACTTGGAAATACATACTGCACCGCCGGCGTTTTCTAGCTTCCTCCTGAAATTTAAAGGAGAGAAAAGAGTATGCAGTGAAGGTCACACTAGTTTCTGTTTGCATGGACCTTTGAAAAGCCTATCAACATGTTTTAAATGCCAATCAACATAGGTAAATATCTTCAAGTGAATGATTATGTGTAAGAACATTCTGTGATGGTGTCACAGAAGACTGGGATTTCTTAGTCATGTCACTTCCCACTTTTCCTATGTCAAAGGCCACATTAAGTACCACTCTCTGTCTGTTGTCTGCCCTGTGTTCTCTAAGTTACACTGCAATGGGCTTCATCATCTTTAGAAGTCAACTGTGGAATTAAACCCTTCTGCACGATGGTCTCAATTATTTATATTACTGCTCATGTGTTAAGTACAATACCCCCTCAGCATCCCCACATGGACATATGACGCTTCCTCCACACTGACTTTTGTGGAACATACTGCATGTAAGGCAAGGGAACCTGACACACTTGTCAACTTCTAAATGGAATTTATATTTTTTTTCCAAAAGAGGAACCTTTTTCTCCACAATAAAAGGTCCCATCACACAGGCTGTGAACTTGACACTGGGTGCTTTGGTGCTTGGAATTGTATTACCTGGTCAAGACCCAGCTGGTATAATTCCACTGCTTCCCCTGCTTAGGCTAAGTCTCTTAAGACCAAAGATAACTCTGCTCAACATTGTTTTTAAAATGGGATTTTGACTGAAAAATAAAATCACCAAAGTAACATTTCTGTCTTAAAGAAAGGCCTTCTTACCGATTCCACAGTCTCTGAGGTATTTGTATTGACATCTGGTGCAAGTGCATTGTCAGTACTCTCTGGTATTTCTAGGAAACAGAAAGTGACAGTCAGATCACAGTACTGTTTACAACTTATGCAGAATCCTTGCTTGGTGTGGGTAAAAATGTGTTGACCTAGAATGTCACTAGACCTTCTATGTGACTAGACCTAATGAGCAAGTTGCTTAGGTTGCTGCTAGCCTGTCCTTTTTTGAAGGCAAATTAAAGAAAGACCTGAAGAGATATGAGTAACAGAAATCCTACATTTCAAGACAGGGGAACCCAAAGTATCATAATAACCCATCTTTGATTATATATTATTAAGTTTTCACATGTATTTTGTTTGGTGGGCTACTTTTATGTTTCAGAGAACAACTTGTAGGATCTGCCTATCCCCTTTTCTCATATATGTTCTGGAGATTTCAATTTCAGGTCATTGGGCTTGGTGGAGTCATCCATTTCCTTGGAAATGTCAACTCCCCTTCCTAAGTGTGACCTAGGATACTCACATTAACCTGGGCAACTCTGCCCATCCATTCAGACCATGTAGATCCAGAGACAGGAAGAGTCTACAGTCTTGGGCTGTCTTGTTTACTCTCATGTAGGACCATTAGCCTATCTCACTTCTCAGTTTCAGATGCAAGTAGTAGCCAGATCCATTTGCTTTCTGAACTAGCTTGAAATGGGATTGTGGACACATGTCTCTGTATATGCAAATTCCTCAAGATGCAGGTAGAAGTTGAATCTGATATTTCTTTTGATAAATCTGATTCCACTTGCCCCTGCTGCCTACCCCCAGACCCAGGCCAGGGATAGCAGTCATATATGCATTCTGACTTACTGAAGCTAAACCAGAACCTTTATGCAAGTATATAGAAATAGAAAAATTGAAAGTATCCCTATTGTAAGGTGATGTTTTATATAAGTATAGATCTCTAAGCCCCCAACAGAAATAAGCAACATTTTCAGCAAGGTGCTAGAATACAAATTTGACTTTAAAAATCAGAAAACTATTTACACACCAATAAAAAGCCAGCTGGAAACGAGATCAAGGACACATTCGAATTCATGGTAACATCCAAAATTAAATATTTAGAAGGAAATTTAGAAAGGGAAGTGAGAGGCCTTGACAGTAAAAACTTTATATCTCTGAGGGAGACACTAGAAAATGGAAACTCCATTATGCTCTTGGATTGGTAGAATTAACAATAATCATCCTACCAAAGAAATTCCAGTAGTCAATGCAAAGAAAATCAAAATCCATGTGACATTCTTCTTAAAAATGTAAAAGTCCTAAAATCATGTGGAAGCACAATAGATCCAGAGTAGCCAAAGGAATCCTGTACAAGGGACAATGTGGGAGGGATTAACATCCCAGGCATTACGCTCTATTGCAGTTTTAGTAATAAAGATAGCAGAGTAATGGCACAAAATACATGTGTATATCAATAAAGCAGAAAACTCACGCACACAATTAAAGCTTTACATACTTGACCATTATGCCAAATAATCACAAGATAGCATCTTTAATGATGTGGGGAAAGCTGGGAAAGAGAGAAAGCACATGTTCAGTAATGAAATTAGAGCTTTGTCTGTCTCCTGCCCCATATCTAAGTGGATCAAAGGCCTAAAAGTGAAACCTTAAAAACTGAAACAGCCAAACACAGAGGTGGTGCCAAAGTCTTTCTGAATAGGACTTCATTTATGCAGTAGTTAAGGTTAAAATGAACAGCTATAAATCATAAAACAACAAAAAGGGCTGTATAACAACAATGAAAATCAACTCTGAAGATGAAAATAGAAGCAAAAGAATCTTTGTAAGCTGTATTTCTGATACAGCATTCATATCCAGAATATGCAAAGAACTATAAGTAGAAAGTGCTAAGTATGAAAATGACCTCATCAAAAGACATGACAATGAGTTCTTCAAACAGGACCAGCATCAAGACAACCTCCATTGATTTGCCACTGTATAACAAGAGCTTCGGGTCATCAATGGTTGTGTAGGTTTATTTCAGGGTCTTCCTTTTGTTTATTCATGTCTAACATCTTGAATTCTTTACATATTTTGGATATTAGCCTGCTGTTAGATGTAGAGTTAGTGAACATTTTTCTCCATTCTGTAACACTGCTGTTTTGTCCGTCTGACAGTGTCCTTTGCCTTCCAGAAGTTTTTCAGTTTCATGAAGTCCCATTTATTAATTGTTGATCTTAGTGTATGAGCTGTTGGTGTTCTGTTGAGAAAATTCCCTCCTGTGCCAATGCATTCAAGACTAGTCCCCTCTTTCTCTTCTATTAGATGTAGTGTATATTATTTTATGTTGAGGTCTTTGATCCACGTGAATTTGAGTTTTGTGCAGGGAGATAAATATGGATCTATTTGCTCTCTTCTACATGCAAATATCCAAGTAGACCATACATTTGTTGATGATGTTCTCTCTTTTTCACTGTATGGTTTTGGCTTCTTTGTCAAAAATTAAGTGTTGTAGGTATTACAGGTTTATTGCAGGGTCTTCCATTCAATTCCCTTGACCAACCCATCTGTTTTTATACCAATACCATGAAGTTTTTATTTTTCCTGCTCTGTATTAAAGCTTGAATTCAGGGATGGTGATACCTTCAGAAGTTCTTTTAGTGTTCAGGATGGTTTTAACTCTCCTGGTGTTTTTTTACTCCATATGAAGGTGAGAATTTTTCTTTCAAGATCTGTAAAGAGTTGTGTTGGAATTTTGATGGGAATTGCATTGAATCTGTAGATTGCTACTATGAAGGTTTTCCCCCACCCACCCACCTGTCACTACCAAATCCGTCCAGCTGAATAAAGGAGACAACACGGGAGACTCTTCTCAAAGCAGTTTATTCAGGAACGTTACTTCAGGAAGCCCCCAATCCTAGATAGTTGCCCCAGTCATATATCCCAGCCTGCACCAATCAGTGACTGCCATGTGGAGGCTCGTGATAGGATCAAGACAATGGCCTGGGAGTGGCCTGATATGACGTCAAAGGGCGCATACACACTTCTCCAGTGCGTACTTGACTCTCAAAGGGGAACATGGGGGAGCATTGCTGAGTCATGTGACTTGGCAACCAGCCCAGGCACCATTTTAGACTGGCCGCCATGCCCTCTCCCCATATTTCCTCCTTCTTATTTTACAAAAATGCCAGAGAGAATGCCTGACTTAGGTTGTCCCATGCAACACTGTTCCTTACCCGTCATCGAGATACAAACAGCATTGGTTTGCTCTCTGTCTTAGGTTGGTAGCACATCCACGAGATCGTACCCATCATTGACTACTTCTCTAGCATGCTGAGCCACACTTGAGGGGATTAACCCACCTTGATAGCCGCGAAGGCTTGCACCATTAGCGCTTGTTATCTTGACTGTCTTGTCCTCATTTTACACAGACACCTCAACATAAGGAAGCTAATCAGAGTCAGGCATATGGCTAGAGACCCAATGCCCGCCCACTCCTTCAGATGGGACATGGCTTCGGTCCTGAAATGCAGCTATATCTCCATCAAAGTTAAGGCAGGAAGCATCAGTGGGAGCAGTCCCACCAACAGTATCTATGGCTTAATCTTCCTTGTGCTGTGAAATAGGTTACATGGCGATTACCCGGATCAATCTTTCAGGGAACCACAGTGGTTTGTCTTGATCCTGTGGAAAGACACAAACAGACCCTCTTGACCAGATTAACATTTGCCCGTCAAAATATCCTTCCACATCACTTGTCCCTTTTCAGTGGTATCAGGATAAGCATGACGCTCAGCAGCGGAGCGCCCTTGTATATCTAACTGAAAAAATTCAAAGTCAGAAGAGCAAGAGAGACACGTTCTTTAGGGGTTCTGCCTTGGCCAATTCCCCCTTTTTGTTTAAGAAGACATTCTTTGAACGTGCGATGGGCACGTTCGATGATACCCTGATCCTGAGTATTATAGGGTAAGACATGTACTAATGAAATTCCCATAACTTGGCAGAAGGCAACAAAGGATGAAGAAGTATATGCTGGACCGTTATCGGTTTTCAGAGAGTTGGGCATACCCCATGCACTCCAAGCCTCCAGGCAGTGAGCAATAACATGTTTAGTAGCCTCTCCACTATGGAGGGAGGCAAAAATTACACCAGAGGCAGTATCTATAGAAACATGCACAAATCTTAATCTTCTGAATTCTGGTATATGAGTCACACCCATCTGCCAAACATGCAAAGGGTGCAAGCCTCGTGGATTAACACCTACCTAAAGAGGCTTGAGGAAGTAAAGGGGCACAGGCGGTACAACTTTTTACTATATCCCTGGCTTCTGCCCTAGTCATCTTAAATTTAGCTATTAACATCTTTGAATTTACCTGAAAATTGGGATGAAACTTTTGGGATGGACTCTCTGCTCCAGAGTTGCGAATGTACAGTCAATGCCTTGTGAACACCTCCAAAGGATAAATACCTCAGACCCTTCTCCCAAAAGTCATAAAATGAGTACAGGCTGCTTCGTCAGAAACACAATTCCTTGCTTCACACCTCAACAGGCCTGTCAATCTTAAGTCTACAATAAGCACAGCATTTTTCTTTAAAACAACTTTTTTTCTTCTTTTTCTTTTTTTTTTTTTGCATTTTTTATTCGATATAATTTATTTACATTTCAAATGATTTCCCCTTTTCTAGCCCCCCCCACTCCCCGAAAGTCCCATAAGCCCCCTTCTCTTCCCCTGTCCTCCCATGCACCCCTTCCCACTTCCCTGTTCTGGTTTTGCTGAATACTGTTTCACTGAGTCTTTCCAGAACCAGGGGCCACTCCTCCTTTCTTCTTGTACCTCATTTGATGTGTGGATTATGTTTTGGGTATTCCAGTTTTCAAGGTTAATATCCACTTATTAGTGAGTGCATACCATGATTCACCTTTTAAGTCTGGTTTACCTCACTTAGTATGATATTCTCTAGCTCCATCCATTTGCCTAAGAATTTCATGAATTCATTGTTTCTAATGGCTGAATAGTACTCCATTGTGTAGATATACCACATTTTTTGCATCCACTCTTCTGTTGAGGGATACCTGGGTTCTTTCCAGCATCTGGCAATTATAAATAGGGCTGCTATGAACATAGTAGAACATGTATCCTTATTACATGGTGGGGAGTCTTCTGGGTATATGCCCAGGAGTGGTATAGCAGGATCTTCTGGAAGTGAGGTGCCCAGTTTTTGGAGGAACCGCCAGACTGATTTCCAGAGTGGTTGTACCAATTTGCAACCTCATCAGCAGTGGAGGAGTGTTCTTCTTTCTCCACACCCTCTGCAACACCTGCTGTCTCCTGAATTTTTAATCTTAGCCATTCTGACTGGTGTAAGATGAAATCTTAGGGATTTTTTGATTTGCATTTCCCTAATGACTAATGAAGTTGAGCATTTTTTAAGATGCTTCTCCGCCATCCGAATTTCTTCAGGTGAGAATTCTTTGTTTAACTCTGTACCCCATTTTTTAATAGGGTTGTTTGGTTTTCTGGAGTCTAACTTCCTGAGTTCTTTATATATATTGGATATTAGCCCTCTATCTGATGTAGGATTGGTGAAGATCTTTTCCCAATTTGTTGGTTGCCGATTTGTCCTCTTGATGGTGTCCTTTGCCTTACAGTGGCCATAGGTGTGTGGGTTCATTTCAGAATCTTCAATCCTGTTCCATTGATCCTCCTGCCTGTCACTGTACCAATACCATGCAGTTTTTAACACTATTGCTCTGTAGTATTGCTTGAGGTCAGGGATACTGATTCCCCCAGATTTTCTTTTGTTGCTGAGAATAGTTTTAGCTATCCTGGGTTTTTTGTTGTTCCAGATGAATTTGATAATTGCTCTTTCTAACTCTGTGAAGAATTGATTTGGGATTTTGATGGGTATTGCATTGAATCTGTATATTGCTTTTGGCAAAATGGCCATTTTAACTATATTGATTCTACCGATCCATGAGCATGGGAGGTTTTCCCATTTTTTGAGGTCTTCTTCCATTTCCTTCTTCAGAGTCTTGAAGTTCTTGTCATACAGATCTTTCACATGTTTGGTAAGAGTCACCCCAAGATACTTTATACTGTTTGAGGCTATTGTGAAGGGGGTCATTTCCCTAATTTCTTTCTCAGCCTGCTTATCCTTTGAGTATAGGAAGGCCACTGATTTGCTTGAGTTGATTTTATAACCTGCCACTTTGCTGAAGTTGTTTATCAGCTGTAGGAGCTCTCTAGTGGAGTTCTTTGGGTCACTTAGGTAGACAATCATGTCGTCTGCAAATAATGATAGTTTGACTTCTTCCTTTCCAGTTTGTATCCCTTTGACCTCCTTATGTTGTCAAATTGCCCGAGCTAGTACCTCAAGTACAATATTGAAAAGATAAGGAGAAAGGGGGCAGCATTGTCTGGTCCCTGATTTCAGTGGGATTGCTTCAAGTTTCTCTCCATTTAGTTTGATGCTGGCTACCGGTTTGCTGTATATTGCTTTTACTATGTTTAGGTATGGGCCTTGAATTCCTGTTATCTCCAAGACTTTAAGCATGAAGGGATGCTGAATTTTGTCAAATGCTTTTTCAGCATCCAATGAAATGACCATGTGGTTTTGTTCTTTGAGTTTGTTTATGTAGTGGATTGTATTGATGGATTTCCGTATTTCGAACCAACCCTGCATTCCCGGGATAAAGCCTACTTGATCATGGTGGATGATCGTTTTGATGTGTTCTTGGATTCGGTTGGCAAGAATTTTATTGAGTATTTTTGCATCGATGTTCATAAGGGAAATTGGTCTGAAGTTCTCTTTCTTTGTTCGATCTATTTGTGGCTTTGGTATCAGCGTAATTGTGGCTTCGTAGAAGGAATTGGGTAGTGTTCCTTCTGTTTCTATTTTGTGGAATAGTTTGAAGAGTATTGGTGTTAACTCTTCTTTGAAGGTCTGGTAGAATTCTGCACTGAAGCCATCTGGTCCTGTCCTTTTTTTGGTTGGAAGACTTTCTATGACTCCTTCTATTTCTTTAGGCATTATGGGACTGTTTAGATTGTCTAGTTGGTCCTGATTTAATTTTGGTATTTGGTATCTGTCAAGGAAATTGTCCATTTCCTCGAGATTCTCCAGTTGTGTTGAGTACAGGCTCTTGTAGTAGGATCTGATGATTTTTTGGATTTCCTCAGTTTCTGTTGTAATATCTCCCTTTTCATTTCTAAGTTTGTTCATTTGGATACTTTCTCTGTGCCCTTTGGTCAGTCTGGCTAAGGGTTTATCTATCTTGTTGATTTTCTCAAAGAACCAGCTCCTGGTTATGTTGATTTTTTGTATGGTTCTCTTTGTTTCTACTTGATTGATTTCGGCCCTGAGTTTGATGATTTCCTGCCTTCTACTCCTCCTGGGCGAATTAGCTTCTTTTTGTTCTAGGGCTTTCAGGTGTGTCATTAAGCTGGTAATGTATGCTCTCTCCATTTTCTTTTTGGAGGCACTCAGGGCTATGAGTTTTCCTCTTAGCACTGCTTTCATTGTATCCCATAGATTTGGGTATGTTGTGTTTTCATTTTCATTGTGTTCTAAAAAGTCTTTAATTTCTTTCTTTATTTCTTCCTTGACCAAGGTATCATTGAGTAGAGTATTGTTCAGTTTCCACGTGTATGTGGGTTTTCTGTTGTTTCTGGTGCTATTGAAGACCACTTTTACTCCATAGTGATCAGATAGGAGGCATGGGATTAGTTCTATCTTCTTATATTTGTTGAGGTTTGTCTTGTGACCTGGCTAGGAAACTGCATCCAGCCCTGAGAGTGCTTGCTTCCTGCCTTTCCACTTGGGCCTTTTTCTAATACTTGAATCTTTTGTCTAAACCTGGATTCTGTGCCTGACATTGGATGCCATTTGTAACCATGGGCTTTTCCATTCTTGTCCAGTTCTGGAAATAATGACTCTGAGACTTAATTATATTTGAATAAACAAGGCCTAGGCCATAAGCTTGGGCATATTTCCCAGTTAGCTTGTAACTTAATGTCTTAATCAGGGTTTCTATTCCTGCACAAAATCATCACCAAGAAGCAAGTTGGGGAGGAAAGGGTTTATTCAGCTTCCACTTCCACACAGCTGTTCATCACTAAAGGAAGTCAGGACTGGAACTCAAGCAGGTCAGGAAGCAGGAGCTGATGCAGAGGCCATGGAGACATATTCCTTACTGCCCCACAGCTGGATCTCATGGAGGCACTTCCCCAACTGAAGCTCCTTTCTCTGTGGTAACTCCAGCCTATGTCAAGTTGACACAAAAAACCAGCCAGTACAATTGACCCCTTGTCAACTAGACACACAAACACATCATTATTAAGCCTCAACTCTTACTTTCTTATTCATCCCCAAGATCTAAATAACTTTAAAAGTCCCACAGTCTTTACATTTTAAAAGTTCAATCCCTTTAAAATGTCCAATATCTTTTAAAATCCAAAGTCTTTTAAAACTTCAAAGTCTCTTAACTGTGGGCACCACTAAAATACTTTCTTCCTTCAAGAGGGAAAATATCAGGGCACAGTCGCAATCAAAAGCAAAACTCAAACTCCAGTGGTTCAATACAATCTTCCAGGCTCCTCCAAGGGCTTGGGTCACTTCTCCAGCTCTGCCCTTTGTAGCACACATCTTGTCTTCTAGGCTCCAGCTATCTGTACTCCACTGCTGCTGCTGTTCTTGGTCATCGCATGCCACTGGCAACCCGAATGTAACTCTGTCTTCCGCTATAACTAGGCTTCACCAATAGCCTCTCCTAGGCTCTCTTCATGGTGCCAAGCCTCAACTCCTATGCATGACCGCTTTCAGTTCTGGACCATCAATTGCAACTGAGGTTGCACCTTCACCAATGGCCTTCTGCGGCCTCTCACAGTGCCAATCCTCAGCTGCTCTTCATGACCCCTTCATGCCTTCAAAACCAGTACCACCTGGGTGACTCTTACACAGTACCAAGTCCAGCTACAGCACAAAATACAACTGTGGCTATCACTGGAACACACTCTCTGTGCTCTCAGAAAAGATTTCACTTCAGTGATGTTGGTCTCTTCTTAATCACTGCTAATTTCTTAGCTTTAGCCAGTACACTTAATTAACCCATTTATTCTATTCTATGAATGCCTCATGGCTGGTTACCTCTTCTCAGTGTTGTGTGTCTGTCTCCTCAGGGTCTGGGTCATATCTCTTCCCTGCCAGATTCTATCTCAGAGTTCTGTCTCCCTACTGGAACTCCCACCTATTTTCTGCCTCAGCTCATTGGCCAGACAGCTTTTTTTTTATTGACAGGTGATGCGTCCATACAGTACACAGAGCTTCTCTCTGCAATGTATAGGACTATTACTCTGGTGTGTGGTTGTTTGTGTGGCTGAGGCAGGGTTTTGAAAGAGAGTTGCACTATGCCAGATTAAGCAAAGATTATTCTTTCAAAGGCTTCTGAGGGAAGGGGAATTCATGTAGGAAGCAGGTTTGGTAAACATTCATCCTAATTTGCATAACTGAGGTGCAAGAGTGGGGCATATATGACTTAATGACAAGGGTCACTCTTTCTTTTTTTTCATCTTTTTTTTAAATTGAATATCGTCTTCATTTACATTGCCAATGGGAAAACCTTTCTTGATATCCCCCTCCTCTAAGAACCCCAAACCATCCCCCTCTTCCTTCCCCCTGCCTCTACATATATGCCTCTCCACCCAACACACTCTCTCTTCCTCCCCACTTTGTTTCCCTTCGTTCAGGCCTCTGTTAAGGGTCACTCTTTCTTTGGGAAAGAGTGTAGATGTTTTATCTGGGTTCTTCCCAGCCCCAATGCTCCCAGAAATAAGACTCAGACTCAAAATACCTTGGCCATATAGCTAGGGTCAACTCTGACTAGATCATAATTTAGATAACCCAATTTTTTAACATACATTCTGCCACCTGGCTGGTTACCTGTGCTCAGGTACCATGCATCCATCTCCTCACATCTTCTCAGGCCAATCTTATCATCTGTCTCTATCCCAGAATTTCTTCTGTCTCCTCGTGTCCAACTTCCTATTTTCTGCCTAAGCCAAAAACTGTAAGCTTTTTTTCTTTTTCTTTTCTTTTTTTTTTTTTTTTTTTCTGAAACAGGGTTTCTCTGTGCAGTCCTGGCTGTCCTGGAACTCACTCTGTAGACCAGGCTGGCCTCGAACTCATAAATCCGCCTGTCTCTGCCTCCCAGAGTGCTGGGATTACAGGCGTGCACCACCACCGCCCGATTGACTGTAAGCTTTTTAATTGACAGGTGATACATCCATACAATACACAAGATATTCTCTCTACAATTCCCCCTTTTAGTCCAATAAGAGGATCTTTTCATTTAAAATATAAACTGAATAACAATTATGAGACAATTTTGGTAACTCTTTGGTAGGATTTGCTTTCATAATGTTCAGTCCACAGTATTTGGCAATTAAAGAAAAAAATTTTTTTCATCCTACGAATTATCTGTCCTATCTTGGTGTATTCAGAGTTTTGTGCCTAACTCAAATTTTATCCTAATTTGCATTACCAACCAAAAACATCCTTTTAGACCTACAACATCTTCTTAAATCCTAAATATCTCAAGCTTAAATGTGAGACTCTGTAGTTTTCACCCCATCAGAGACCTGAGAAGGAATAAAAATTTAACTGAGTATACAGGAAGGGCAAGGACATAGCTTCCCCAAAATTAGAGAAATGACAGAGACAGTTGGATGCCTGGACACGCCCCAGTAATGTTTCTATAACTTTGGAGCATCCATCTTCAGCCTTTGGCCCAGAGAATCTAACAGACTTATGTGAAGCAGGAATTATGAAGGACTTGGCTTACTCGGTCTTGGCAGAGCTTGACAGTTGGCTTTTCTGTGTCCCTTTGTCCTTTCTGGACAGCATTTGCCTGTAGTTGAAGTATGGGCATTTTCTTTGCCCAGTGGGTAGCTTGACACAATTGAGTCACCTCCACATGGATCTTATGGATGCTCATCATCATACGTGACGTCAAATGGGGGACTTTCGGGAGCTGACTTGTCTTATAGTCAAGAGATCTTTTAATAATGCAATAATTTTATATGGCATATGCTGTAGATCTCTGAGGTTTTTGAAGACCAGCTATCCACTTATAATATATCTGAATTGTCCAACATTGTTTATTCTTAGCTATTTACTATCTGAAAATACCTTGAAAACACCTTATTGTAATTAACTAGACTAGTATTTAATATGACCATTGGTGTATTATATAACCTTATAACCATGTATGTATCATAACCATCCCTAAAAGTTTGTAACTTGCAGTTTTTAATCATCCCTAACAGTTTTTTTAATAGCAGTCCTTTCAAAAGGACTAGAACTTTTGCACTGCATCTTTAAGAATTATATAAGTACAATACCTCAAATAAACATTAAGAACATATATACAATGTGGGTATCAAAGTATCCTTAAATTTATATCAGAATAAAATAACCCATGCCAATGTATCAAAAATAAACTTATTTTTGTATCAATATACACAATCCTGTACCAATGTCAGATTATGACTGTAAATGTTGTTTGGCTTAAGAGTAGATTCAATAATCTACCCTTATATATCTAACAACAATAACTACTATTACTACTACCCCCACCGCAACCTCCTCCTCCTCCTCCTTCTCCTCCTCCTTCTTCTTCTTTTTTCCTTTTTAAGACAGGGTTTTTCTGTATAGCCCTGGCTGTCCTGGAACTCACTCTGTAGACCAGGCCGTCCTAGAACGCAGAAATCCACCTGGCTCTGCCTCCCATGTGCTGAGATTAAAGGCATATGCTACCACTGCCCGACTATATCTAACTTCTTATAATGCTTCTCTACCCCCCCTTTTTTTCAACCCCCTTTCCCTTACCCAAGAAAGAAAGAAAGTGAAAAGGAAAGGAAAAAGAAATCCCTGAATCTAACCTTCCTATTTTGTTCCCTCCCTATCCAAGACCATAATTATTTGTAACCATCCCCCTTTAAAAGACAACAAACATCTGACAGCTATTGAATGATGAAAGTTCCTTTACCCCACTTTTGGGAATGGGGTGAAGTTTGCTTATAATTGTTTCCAGTTGATTTTAGATATAGAATTTGTTTTGGGGGGCCTGAGACAATTTAAAAAAGTGGTTAGTCTTAAAGAAGCTAGATGTAGCAGTTGTTGTCCAGTCTCTGTATGCTGAGAAAGTGCAGGCTTAAATGAAGTCCCAGTTGGAATCGTCTGAAAGGCTGGACCAAGTGAGATAGCTGTTCTGAAGCTGTCCCAGATGCAAGTCTTTAGAGGAAACCAGCTTCTATGTAGTTGAGGTAGGATCAGGCAGGGAGGTGGAATAGCAAGTCTCAGCATCTCAGCATCCTTGAGGGTGAATCTTGTCAGGACTGTGTTCTGGGTTGTTTTTTTCTGTGAACATAAAACTTTTAGAGGTAATATATATTTCTATATTAATATAATATGTGGAATGTCCAACATGCACAGATCAGTTAAAGATGATTTTTTATTTCTTGTTTGAGCAGGTTTATGAGCTAGTTTGATCATATATCCAAACTGCAATATAAATCTTCATTCATGCTATATGAAAGGATAGAATGATAGATCTTGAAGACTCTGTAGTCAGTAAGATCCATTGGTATGACTAGGTGAAGTTCTTGTTAGAGACATTTTTTTGTCTTCCCAGTGTCAAGGCTGATCCATGTAGAGGGATCAGGAAATCATGTTACAGATTCTGTTTGGTCTTTTTGATTTCCTTTTTCCTATCTGTAGTCAAGATCTTCATGGTGTCTTCCTCTATCAAATCTTATTATTTTATCGGTTTGGATGAAATCCATAATTTTTCTTTTCCTGTATGAACATATGCAAAGTTCCTTCCCCAGAGTAACACATTTCATGCTCTCTATTTTGAAGTTAATATATCTTTGAAATAAACAGGCTGATATAATTCAGTTTTTTTATATATTCTGGTGGCTTCCATGGCTATTGTTTTTTGTTTATTAGCATTTAAGAAATTTTAAGCTAATAAAGCATTTTGTAATCTATCTTTGGGTTCTTTGATAGTCCTGTTTATTAAGCATTTCTTTTAAAGTACAGTTGGAACTTTCAATGACTATTTGTTCTGTAGGATTGTTGGTATACCTGTAATATGCTTTATTTATTAATATGTAAAGTTTTAAATTTTTACTAGTGTCATACGCTGGAGCATTGTCAGTTTTAATTTGTATAGGTATTCCCATAATTGTCGTAACTTCTAATAAACACATAATGGCAGAATCAGTCCACTTGTTGAATAAACAAGAAGTCAATTTGGAATCATCCTGAATAAGTTCAGCAGTTTCTATATGGGAAAAAACACTTTATGCATATTTAGAGTTAGTTACTATATTAAGAGATTCTTGAAAAATCTAATTATGCCATAAGTATTTCATATGATCCTGATTTTATCCTGATTCATAAGGATTTTTAACCACCTTACTTATATCTTCTGACTTATATCCTGCCTTTCCTGATTTATTTGCATCAGTGTAAAATGTAAGTGCTCCAGAAATTGGAATTCTTTTTATTATACAGGGGAAGATCCAATTAGTTCTTTTTACAAATTGAAGCCACTTGCCTTTTGGTTATTTATTGTTAATTTCATCTAAAAATTACTTCAGACTCTTTGCCAAAGTTCATCTTGTGCCCATTGTGAGGCAATCTCAGCATTGGTAAAAGGTGCCACAATCTCAGGTGGATCCATTCCAGAGAGTTGACAAAGTCACACTTTTCCCTTTAGAATCAATTCAGAAACCTTTTCTGTATAGGTTTTTAATTTTTTTACGCTGTTTGTGTACTAAAAATATCTATTCTAAGGTTAAAATCTTCCCTTTGTGTAAGAATTCCTGTGGGAGAATGAATAGAAGGGACAATAGCTGGGGTGCAGGTGATCTTTGGGTAATGATCTAGCTGTGTATTCTATAGTTTCTTCTCTGTCAAAACCAACTCTTTTTCATCCTCAGCTGATAATTTCTTGGGCTATTTAAGTCTTTATCACCATGTAAGGTATGAAATAACATAGTTTATGAGTTTCTGAATGCAAATAGACCTGACTTTTTCAATGTAACTCTTACCTAATATTTTTTATAATTGTTTCATAATTGTTACTGCTGTGTGTTGTTTATTATTATAAGAAAAGAGTCTTCTATTAGACAAAAGGGGAAAATGTAGACTTACACTGTGTAATGTTTACCCTTCAAATGCAAATTTCTTTGCCCTTGTTTCAATCATGACACAGTATAAAAATGCTTATACTAAGGATGTCCTGTATTAAGTTTCTGTAAACAATTCTTACCATTTATTCTCTGCCCGACAATAAATGATGATCACCCAATGGCTGGACAGAATAGAGAATAGTGAGACATCAGCTATTAAGGTGCAGATTTAAAGAAATACTGATTTTTCTGAGTGATTATTGAGAAATAGTATGAAGTAAAGAAATACAGCCACTGGATTAATTCACAGATGATATTTATATTAAATATAATTCATTTACGCAAGAGAATGGGAATTATATAGCACAACCCATACAACAGGACATCAGTCAGGCTCCCTCCAACTCCTAGGAGGTAGCGCGAGGCATGGGTATGTTTATATTCACCTGCAGTCCTATTTGATTAAGGCCTGGTTACCTGAGTAGTCTGGGTTCTCTTACACCACCAGTAAAAGTTTTAATTTTAATATTATGAGGTAGTACATTAACCAATAACATCAGGTTTTTTTTTTTTACTTTCTTATACTATATAAACAAGGTATATTATAATGAAAAATACACATGAGAGCCTTCTACCCCTTAAGAGAAGCTAGTCTTCATGTTCCTTTTTACAAGCTTAGAATAAATTGATTGAGGAGAAATGTGCTGTTACAGGAGTTGGTGTCATTTGAGGATGTCACTGTGAAGTTCACCTGGGAGAAGTGGCAAAATTTCAACAATGCTCAGAAGATGCTGTACAGGAGTGTGATGCTGGAGATGTATAGTAGCCGGCTGTCACTGGGTAAGTCTCAGAGCAAGCACCTTCCCTGCATTTGTAAGGTTGAGGGCTAAGGTTCAAGGCCTTGTATGATTATTCACTGCTCTCTAGTGAAAGGTCCACATTTGCACTTTTGTTGCCTAGATCTTAAAACCTGGTTTTCTCTTTCTTATTATCAGAATTTTTCCAAGTCCTACATTATTTCCTATTAACAGTGCAATGCATCCCTAAACCTGAGTTGATCTTCAAATTGGAACAGGGAGAGGGGCCATGGACAGCAGAAGAACCTGCAAACAAGACTCTGCCAGGTTGGTTGTTGGTCCATGTGGAGGGGGAGACTGTGTATAACAAAGGTTGGCCATATCATCAGTTTATCTCTCAGTTCTGTATCTGAGGGCTGAAACATGTTTGTTATATAGTCTGCAAGGAGAGTTCTCTTGCATATGTTCGTGCACTTCAATTTAATGAAATATTTTAGACCCTCCCCCAGCCTCCCATCTATCTTGACTTCTGTAATTTGATGTTTTTTTCTGGTACTTTTTCTTTTTCATAGCTTCACTTGACTCTTGCACTCCAGGCTCATGGGGATTTTGTTTTCAGACATATTTCATGTGCTTGTTTTTGTTTTAGCACAGTCTAATGAGGCAGATTTCAAGTGCTAGTTCTTAAATATATTTTATATAAAATAAAAATGTAAAAATAGCTAGGCGGTAGTGGCGCACACCTTTAATCCCAGTACTCAGGAGGCAGAGGCAGGTGGATTTCTGAGTTCGAGTCCAGCGTGGTGTACAGAGTGAGTTCCAGGACAGCCAGCGCTACACAGAGAAACCCTGTCGCAAAAAAACAAAACAAACAAAAAAAAATATGAAAGTAATGTCCTTACTTCATGGAATTAATTTCAACAAAGACAAATAAGTTTATTTGTACTGAGGAATCACAAACAAGTATATGTAATGTTGAACCAGAGTATAGTGAGTAACAGATGGTGTTTAAAGTTATAGAGTATTTCACTTACGAAGTTGATGAGATAATACAGAAACAGATTTAGAAGTTAGGCTGTGAGCTATGATGTAAGAAATCATAAGAAGAACCCATAGGATGGGGCATTTCCAGTTGAGAAAGAATCAAGAGCTTTTTTGTTGCAAAGAGAAGTGAGACAAATTTTTTCTTTTTTCTTTCTTTATTTCTCTTTCTTTCTTTCATTCTTTTTTTCTTTCTTTCTTTTTTTCTTTTTTCTTTTTCTTTTTTTCTTTCTTTTTTTTTTTTTTTTTTTTTTGGAGGCAAGGTTTCTTTGTGTAGCCTTGGCTATCGTAGAATTCACTCTGTAGATCAGGCTGGCATTGAACTCAGAAATTCACCTGCTTGTGCTTCCCAGTTTTTTTTCTTTTAAAATTTTATTTATTTATTATATGTAAGTACACTGTAGCTGTCTTCAGATAGCCTAGAAGAGGGCATCGGATCTCATTACAGATAGTTGTGAACCACCTTGTGGTTTCTGGGATTTGCACTCAGGACCTTCAGAAAAGCAGTCAGTGCTCGTAAGTACTGAGCTATCTCTCCAGCCCCAAAAGATAAGTTTTCAAGTTGAAGAACTCAAGCTTCTTTTTTTTTTTCTTTCTTTCTTTCTTTCTTTTTTTGGATGAGGGTTGAAATTTCAATATAGCACTTGTTTAATTTTTCTTCTATCATTCTAAAGCAACAAAGATAATGAGGAATTGTAGAAGCCAATTTTTATGAAACTCAGAGAAGTCAAGTCTCTGAAATGTGCCAACATCCTTTAGAATTGATGAATTACTAGATGCTGGTGCATGCATCACCACTTTGGAGGCAAATGTTAGGGCTCATCATTATCACAAGTAGCCACATATTTTAGAGAAGATGTACAGCATACATGTTTTTCCAGAATGGTAAACAGGAGTTTCCTTGTATTTATTTTGGTTCAGAAAAGAGCAGGACATGTTGTTCAATTGAGCCCTCAAACTGGAATGTTTTGGGTGGAAGTAGAAAGAAGAAATTTAAGGTTTGAAATACTCATAGTCTGTTGTCATTTGTAATAACTCTAAGCATACAAGATGCAAATTTGTGGCCATAATGGAAACTTCAGGCTAGGAAGTAGCCTATCAGAGTTTGCTCATAATCTGCAAAGAGGATGTCCTAGAAATTATTGCCTCTTTTAGACCAGAATAAAGAAAATGACAGAAAGAAAAGGTCATCACTATCATATATTAAAGTATATATGTGACTAGAACCTGTAAAAAATGTAACCATTCTCTGAGTAGAAAACTATACCTAGCAATTGATGGATATTTTAACAAAATACTTCTTCAAAAAAATAAAATGAAACAATACTTTACTAATAAATTAATACTAGGAAACTTACCAGTGTATTTCAGTATGTTAAATTAGAGGAGTAAGCTAAAGTTTATAAGCTAATACTTACTCTGATTTTAATAACAGTACGTACTAGTAGGCTAGAAATTGTTTTTTTCATAAACATGAGAATTCCATTAGAAATTCTTAAAAATAATTTATCGAAAGTTCTTTTGTTTGTTTGTTTGTTTGTTTGTATTTTTAGTCTTCTGCAGTGTGGGTGGCATAATTGAGACTAACCAGAAGAGTTGAGAGAGACATTTGTGGCAAGTTACCTCCAACAGCCAAAATAAAGCAACTGAGGAAGCAGAGGGATTAGAAAACACTTTTTATTTATACTCCATGAATATTTCAAGTTTTGTTGTAAGTAATAGAAACTGTTCAGGAGTGAAGCCTAGGAGTTGAGTGGATATCTGAATACACATCTCTCTTTGGAGCCTCATGGATTGTGTGCTGGAGAGCAATATAATGGCTGTTATGTAGCAGGGAAATCCATCAGATGTCCTGTGCAGTTGGGTCAGCATTCCAAGATTCTAACTGGACAGCAGGAATTTGAATATATCGGAGAAGGGAAAGATACAAAGGATGGAAAATTATTGAAAAAAGTTACTCCATCTAAGAGACTTCAAATGGGACTGACTTCTTGCAAGCATAATGAGTGTAACCAAGTTTCTGTTCAGTCAGATGCCATGACTAAGATAGGGAAGGCAACTTTCAGTAAGAAGTGTAAACTCACTAAACACCAAGCAACAAACTCAGTGAGAAAAATCTTGTAAATACCTTGAAAGTAGGAAAACCTTTACCAGTGAATTAGACCTTATAGTATATCAGAGGACACATAACCAGAAAGAAAGACCATGTATGTACCCAGTGTGAGAAACCTTTTAGCACTAAATCTTCCCTTACTATTCATCAAAGAATTCACACAGGAGAAAAGACCTATGGATGTAGTGAATGTGATAAAACTTTCAGACAAAAGTCATCTCTCATTGTACATGAGAGAACTCACACTGGAGAGAAACCCTTTGAATGCTGTGAGTGTGGTAAAGCCTTCCAACATAAGTGGTACCTCAAAATGCACCAGAGAACTCATACTGGGGAGAAACCATATGAGTATAAAGAATGTGGAAGAGCCTTTCTAAAGAAGTCATACCTCAGAATGCATCAGGGAACTCACAAGAGTGATAAACCATATGGGTATGAGAAATGTGGGAAAACGTTCCATAACAGGTTATACTTCAATGTGCATCATAGAACTCACAATGGCGAGAAGCCCTATATGTGCAGTGAGTGTGGAAAAGCCTTTTACCAGAAGTCAGACCTCAGGAGGCATCAGAGGATCCACAACAGTGAGAAATTACATGAATGTAAAGAATGTGGAAAAGCCTTTCAAAATAAGTCATACCTCAAAACTCACCAGAAGGTTCACACAGGTGAGAAACCATATGAGTGTAAAGAGTGTGGGAAAGCATTTCAAAACAAGTCATATCTCAACAAGCACCAGATAATTCACACAGGTGAAAAGCCCTATGAATATAATAAATGTGGGAAAACGTTTCAGTGGAAGTTAGTCCTCCGTAAGCATCACAGAATCCACACAGGTGAAAATCCCTATGAATGCATTCAGTGTGGAAAAATGTTTGGCTACAAATCATCCCTCATTGTACATGAGTTGATTCATTCTGGGGAGAAACCTTATGGATGTAATGTGTGTAGAAAAACCTTTTCACAGAAATCAAACCTAAGCAGGCATCAGAGAACTCACCGGCATGGGAAGCTATGTTAGGAATGGATATGGATGTGGTTCATGTTCTGCCTCTCATGTGGAGGTGCACAGCAGCCAGTACACTGGCTTGTAGAAGACAAGGAGAAGTCAAGGACAGGGGTTTGCAGTCTGGGTTCCTCTTGGGGTGTCAGACACTGTTGCTTGTCAGGCTGGAAGGGTGAAAATAGTACAGGAGAGGAAGGAACTTAGTCTGGTTTGGAGCTAGTGACAGAGGGACAGAAGGAGAGAGGTCTTCTTCAGGAGTTTTAATGTTATGTCTCCTTTTAGGTGAAGACCTTCCCTGAGGTGACCATTAACGAAGAAGCTCTCTGAGATGATCTTAGCTTGTTTGTATTGCTTTGTTGGGGGTAGATGCGAGCACATAGGTTTTATTCTGGGTGAACAAAGGATTATGTAATGTTTGGGAACAATGTAAGAATATCCAGGAAGGGAAGGTCATTGGCTGAAAGCTAAGTTTATTGAGATACCTCATTAGTATGGATAGGCGGTCCAGATGCTATGCTACATGGCAAGCACCAATCCCTAACAAGATGATACTCTTATGTTTGCAGACAGGAGCAAGTTGTCCTCTGAGAGGTTCCACTGAGCAACTGACTCAGACAGAGACAGACACCCATAGTCAAACAGTGGATGGAGCTTGGGGACTCTTATAGAAGAAGAGGAGGGATGATTATGGGGCAGAAGGGGATAGGAACTCCACAGGAAGACTAAGAGAGTCAACTAACCTGTACCCTTGTGGTCCTCAGAGTCTGAACCATCAACCAAAGAACATACACAGGCTGGACCTAGGCCTCCCCGCCATATGTAGCAGATGAGCAGCTTGGTCTTCATGTGGGTCCTGAATACCTGGAGCAGGGGCTATCCCAAACCTGTTGCCTGTACTCGGGATATGTTCTCCTAACTGGACTGCCTTGTCTGGCCTCAGTGGGAGGGGAAGTGCCTAGTTGTGCAGAGAATTGAAGTGCCAGGGTTTGGGGAGGTATACGCAGGGGTCTCCCACCCACTCCCAGAGGAGAACAGGATGAGGTGATGGAGGAAGGATTGTAGGAGGAGGTGACCTGGAGGGGGGTGGTGAGTGGGATGTAAAGTGTATAAGTTAAAAATATTAAAAACCAATACCAACAAAAGAAACCAATCATTAACATACATCACAAAATGTATACAAAGAAATAATACTGGGTAGGAGAGTAATTACATGTGCTCCAGAGACTATTTTCTTATCTCTGGAAATAGGTTGCAACTTTCAGCTTTTGGTTGTGGCCATCACAAATTAAATGCGCTCTGCTGGGAGACTCTGAACGCAAGTGGTGAGTAGTACTAGACCCCGCAGCCTGAAAGATAGCAGGTAGTGGTTTCAGTTTCTTTGTTATGTCATGACCCTAAGGACATCTTTGTAAAAGTTGGTAGGAGAAAGTTACTGTAAGTTAAGAATTGTTTGGGTTTTGTTTGTTTGTTTTGTTTTTTTGTTTTTTTTTGTTTTTGTTTCTTACAGGTTTCTCTGTATAGCCCTGGCTGTCCAGAAGCTCACTCTGTATACCGGGCTGTGCTCGAACTCAGAAATCCACCTGCCTTTGCCTCCCAGAGTGCTGGGATTACAGATGTGCACCATCACTGCCCAGCTAAGAATTGTTTGATGAAAACAGGTCTTTATCCTTTATCTCTGTGCCATGTATCTGGTCTGTTAGTGAGAAATAAAAGTGTAATGTTTAGTCTTCCCAACTGTGATCTGTTTTCATTATATTACCAAGAGGTCATTATTGGTAATTCATTTTATGAATACAGAGAATCTTTCAGATTTGCGTGATTAGCCATTTATCAGCACATTCATACAGAAGAGAAGCCTCCCTTGATTCCCCAGTTAATTGTAGAAAAATCAAATGTGGGAAAAACCACAAGGAATCATTTTGGGGTATGCTTTTTATCATGTGAATGTATCTCATCGAAAAAATAGATGTTAAATGTTTTTTATAGTATTTCCAGTTTTATACAAAATTATAATACATAGAGACATACCAACTCATGCATTATATATATAGATACAGGCAATATTAAATATAACTTTAACAACAAATATTTGAGTATTTATTAGACATAAACCCATGGGCTGATAGTAGTCTGTGAGGATCTGTGATGACATTTTCTTTTTTAGTTTGAAAATCCAAGATCAAGTAGTTTCATCATGCTAGCTTCTTCTGTGGGTCTTCTTGGCTGTTTTACAACACATTAGAGGGTCATAAGTGGACCAAGCTAAGTGCAGAACGACAAAAACATGCTCTATGCTTCATTAAAAATAATACAAGGGCTGGAGAGATGGCTTAGTGGTTAAGAGCACTGACTGCTCTTCCAGAGGTCCTGAGTTCCACAGCAACCACATGGTAGCTCACAATCATCTGTAATGAGATTGGATGCCCTCTTCTGGTGTGTCTGAAGACAGCTATAATGTACTCATATAAAATACATAAATTTTAAAAAAATACAAAATTTTGGGAGTAACCCCAAGATTAGCAGTACTCTCTTTTGTGGCATTTTCTTTTGCTCTTCTTACAACCTTGGTTTCCCCACCATGATATAGTAATTCACTCACTTTCAACTTTTACCACACAATTGGCAAAGTTTAACTTAGCCTATGAACCTTTTGAAAGGAATTTTCACAATAAACATATGATATACTCCATAGACACAAAAACGCAAAACAAGAAGGAAGGCCCAAGCAAGGATGCTTGAATTTCATTTAGAGGGGGAAGATAAAATAGTCATAGGAGGCAGAGGGACAGGAGAACTGGCTGAGAGAGGGGACAGTGAAGGAAATGGTTCAGGATCAGGTATGGGAGAGACAAGAGAGAGAGATCCAGGATCTTGAATAGAAATCTGTAGTTGGCTGGGATGGGGGTGGGAGCATCTCTAGGGCATGCCAGAGACCTGGGATTGGGGAGGCTCCCAGGAATCACTGTGCGTAACCTTAGCTGAGATTCATAGCATTGGGAATATATAGGAGAGAGCCTGAAGAGGCTGCCTCCTGTACCAAAATAGGACCTCCAGTAGAGGGATAAGGATACCAATTCACCTACATACTTTTGACCCAAAATTTGGCCTAAAAAAGAGGGCCAAAGATGGAGCAGAAATTGAGGGCATGGTCTACCCGTAACCAGCCCAACTTGAGACGCAGCCTATGGGCAAACACTACCAATTACACTCTATTATGCCTACAGACAGGAGCCTAGCATAACTGTCCTCTGAGAGGCTTCACACAGTAGCTGACTTAAAGAGATGCAGGGACACAGAGCCAAACATTGGACAGAGCTTGGGGACTCTTATTGAAGAGTTGCGGGAGGGGAAGGATGGAAGGCCCTGACTGGGATAGGAACTCCACAGGAAAACCAAGAGTCAGCTAACCTGGACCATTGAGGTGCTCTCAGAAACTGAGCCACCAAGCAAAGTGCTTACACAGGCTGGACAGAGGCCCCCAGCATATATGCAGCTCAGTCTCCATTTGGGGCCTCCCAACAACTGGAGCTGGGGCTGTTCCTAAATCTCTAGCCTGTCTGTGGGATCCATTTCTCCAACTGGGTGCTTTGCCTGGCCTCAGAGAGAGAGAGAGAGAGAGAGAGAGAGAGAGAGAGAGAGAGAGAGAGAGAGAGAGGGAGAGGGAGGGAGAGGGAGAGAGAGAGGGAGAGGGAGAGGGAGAGGGAGAGGGACTCTCTGAGAGGAGGATCAGGACTAGGGACCTTGATAGGGATGTAAAGTGAATAAATTAATTAATGGAAAAAGTACTTGCAGGCAAATACAATGAACTATAAAGTTAAATTGAGGTAACCCAGACACAGAAAGGCACACATAGCATTTTTTCCATTTGGAGGTGGATTTTTCTTTCTGGTATCTTTTTTTTTTTATTCGATATAATTTATTTACATTTCAAATGATTTCCCTTTTCTAGCTCCCCCACTCCCCAAAAGTCCCGTAAGCCCCGTTCTCTTCCCCTGTCCTCCCACCAACCCCTTCCCACTTCCCCGTTCTGGTTTTGCCGAATACTGTTTCACTGAGTCTTTCCAGAACCAGGGGCCACTCCTCCTTTCTTCTTGTACCTCATTTGATGTGTGGATTATGTTTTGGGTATTCCAGTTTTCAAGGTTAATATCCACTTATTAGTGAGTGCATGCCATGATTCACCTTTTGAGTCTGGGTTACCTCACTTAGTATGATATTCTCTAGCTCCATCCATTTGCCTAAGAATTTCATGAATTCATTGTTTCTAATGACTGAATAGTACTCCATTGTGTAGATATACCACATTTTTTGCATCCACTCTTCTGTTGAGGGATACCTGGGTTCTTTCCAGCATCTGGCAATTATAAATAGGGCTGCTATGAACATAGTAGAACATGTATCCTTATTACATGGTGGGGAGTCTTCTGGGTATATGCCCAGGAGTGGTATAGCAGGATCTTCTGGAAGTGAGGTGCCCAGTTTTCGGAGGAACCGCCAGACTGATTTCCAGAGTGGTTGTACCAATTTGCAACCCCACCAGCAGTGGAGGAGTGTTCCTCTTTCTCGATACCCTCTCCGACACCTGCTGTCTCCTGAATTTTTAATCTTAGCCATTCTGACTGGTGTAAGATGAAATCTTAGGGTTGTTTTGATTTGCATTTCCCTAATGACTAATGAAGTTAAGCATTTTTTAAGATGCTTCTCCACCATCCGAAGTTCTTCAGGTGAGAATTCTTTGTTTAACTCTGTACCCCATTTTTAATAAGGTTGTTTGGTTTTCTGGAGTCTAACTTCTTGAGTTCTTTATATATATTGGATATTAGCCCTCTATCTGATGTAGGATTGGTGAAGATCTTTTCCCAATTTGTTGGTTGCCGATTTGTCCTCTTGATGGTGTCCTTTGCCTTACAGAAACTTTGCAATTTTATGACGTCCCATTTGTCAATTCTTGCTCTTAGAGCATACGCTATTGGTGTTCTGTTCAGAAACTTTCTCCCTGTACCGATGTCCTCAAGGGTCTTCCCCAGTTTCTTTTCTATTAGCTTCAGAGTGTCTGGCTTTATGTGGAGGTCCTTGATCCGTTTGGATTTGAGCTTAGTACAAGGAGACAAGGATGGATCAATTCGCATTCTTCTGCATGCTGACCTTCAGTTGAACCAGCACCATTTGTTGAAAAGGCTATCTTTTTTCCATTGGATGTTTTCAGCCTCTTTGTCAAGGATCAAGTGGCCATAGGTGTGTGGGTTCATTTCTGGATCTTCAATCCTGTTCCATTGATCTTGGAGGTGGATTTTAACTGCTAATTTATAAGTGGTTATAAGCCCCTTGTAAACATGAGGTATAATCTGTATGAACTCAGCAGTTACATATAGAGTAAGGGGACAGATACTTAGTCACTTCAAGGAAAAGGAACTTGTAATAGGTAGTTATAGATGAATGCATGATAGGGCTTGAATGAGAAGATCAAGTAGAGAAGGGACAGGAGGACAGGGAAAACTGAGAATATGGGGAGAGACAGCTAAAATTAAGGGCTATTTGAATCATAGCATGGGAACCTAATACAGGAAACGCTTCCTTTTGTATATACATATATGAAGTGATCTAAATGAATGGACTCCTAAATAATGGGGAGGCAGCCTCAACTGGACATCTCTTGTCACCAGCTGAAGCTTCCAGCACTGAGAATGGCTTTCTTCTAAATCAGTTGTTGTCCAAGGGGGTTCTATAGGAACCCCTAAACAACTCAGGATATTGTCAAAAATGTACATTTTCTTCTCCCCTTTGCTCTTACCAAAACTGAATCCAGTGCCCAGAGTTCAATATCTGATTCTATATAATATAAAGACAAAGGGGTATTACCAGGTCAGTCAGCTTAGCAGGCTGAATTATTGGTGCACACTCAGTTGTGGGTGTCATCTGTGGACCCATTACACCAAGGTAAGAAAGTAACTCATCTAGAACAATAAAGACCTGATCTTCAAAAATTCATCTAGACCATCCTCTCTGAGGAGCCATCTAGAAATGACAGTGGCCAGCTGTTCGAATTAATTCACAAATCTCTTCCAAGTAATGAACCAGAGTTGTACATTTCCATGAAAGCACTTTCTTCTTTTCTTTCTTTTCCTTCTTTCCTTCCTTCCTTCCTTCCTTCCTTCCTTCCTTCCTTCCTTCCTTCCTTCCTTCCTTCCTTCCTTCCTTCCTTCCTGTATGTTTCTTTGTGTCTTTGTTTCTTTGATTCTTTGTTTCCTTTCTTCCTTTCTCTCTCTCCTTTCTTTTACTTCCTTTCTAAACCCCCCCCTCTCTCTCTCTCTCTCTCTTTCTCTCTCTCTCTCTGTCTTTTGAGATATGGTTTCTCTGTGTAGCCCTGGCTGATCTTTAATTCATTTTGTCAACCAGGCTGTACTAGAACTGAGAGCTCTACATGTCTCTGCCTTCCAATTTCTCTAAAGCTGCTTTATTTTCATTACATGGTTGTCACTATGTGCATTTAAAACCTTAGGAGGGGTATTTTACTTAAGATTTTGGTAATAAAAACAAATATTGGTTGAGCATTGTGGTACACACCTTTTATCCCAGGATTTTGGAGCCAGAGGCAAGTGAATGTGTTAATTTAAGCCCAATTTACATAACTGATTCCTGGACAGCAGGAGCTACATAAAAGAGAGCCTGTTTTCAAAAACAAACAAACAAACCCTAAAAAAAAAAACACAGAACACAACAACCAACCAATCAAACACCATATGAAACTACTTAAAGATAAATAAAACCAAAATTTTATATGTGCTTTTATAAACTATAATTTTCCCTAGGTTTTGTGTTTCATACTTAGATAATATTGACATCCAGTGGCATTTAATGTGAAAATTTCTTTCAAAGGCCCGTGTACTAAGTAAAACTTGGCCCATTGTGTGCTAGTGTTCATTTAAACATTTTTTCCCAAACACAAACAAATACACATTCTCTGCACCTCATGGAACTTGCTCTAAAATTGACCACATTCTTGGACACAAAGTCAGTTTCAACAGATACAGGAAAATTGAAATAACTCAGTGTATCCTATGAGGCCATCACAGAATAAAGCTTCATATCAACAACAAAAGAAACAACAGAAATCTCACAAACACATGGAAACTGTACAATTTACTACTGCATGAAGACAGAAGTAAAGAAATTAATTACTCCATAGAATTGACTAGAAATGAATATACATCATACCCAAGATTATGGGACTTGATAAAGGTGGAAGTTCTAAAGGGCAAGGTCACAGCACCAAGTGTCCACAAAAAAAAAAAAAAAAAAAAAAAAAAAAAAACAAAAAAAAAAAACTAGAGAGAAGCCCAGTGGTGTAGTCTCACACCTTTAATTCCATCACTTGGGAGGCAGGTGGGTCTCTGAGCTCAAGGGCAAGCCTGGTCTGCAGATCCAATTCCAGGACAGTCAAGGCTATACAGAGAAACCCTAGAGAAAAATCTTATACTAGCAACTTAATAGCACACCTAAAAGCTCTAGAACGAAAAGAAGAAATCACACTTAAAAGGTAGTACATGGTATGAAATAAACTGAAGACTGAAATCAATAAAATAGAAACAAAGGGAGCAATTCTTTAGTTCTTTGAGAAAATCAGTGAGATTGCAAACTCTTATTCAGATGAGCTGACAGACACAGAACACCCAAATTAACAAAATCAAAATGAAAAAGGGTGGTAAGGTGGTGGGGAAATCTTTAGGAAGTGCCAGAGATTTGGGATGGGGAAGGCTCCCAGGAGTCAATGCAGGTGACCTTGGCCTAGATGTCTATCAGTGGGGTCATTAAACCAGAAGAGGACACCTCGAGTAGCCATGCAGGATCCTCAGTAGAGGGATGAGGACAGCAACGCACACACACACACACACACACAAACACACACACACACACACACACGCATGCCACCCAACCCCACCACATACACAAAACTTTTGACCCAACAGTTTGTCCTGTCTAAAAAAAATGCAGGGACAAAGGTGGAACAGAGACTGAAGGAATGGCCAACCAACAACCTGCTCAACTTGAAACCCATCCCATAGACAAGCAACATTTACTGACACTATTAATGATACACTATTATGCTTGCAGATAGAAGCCTAGCATAACTGTCCTCTGAGATGCTATACCCAGCAGCTGACTGAAACATATAGATAGAGAGAGGAGAAAAAATGGAAGGAGGTTGGGAATCTTATGGAATAGCTAGCTGAAGGACTAAAGGCCCTAAATAGGATAGGAACTTCACAGAGACCAACAGAGACAACAAACCTGGACTCCTAGAAGCTCTCATAAACTGAGACACCAATCTAAGAGCATACACAGACTGGTTTGAGGCCCTGGCACATGGGTAACATGTGTAGCACAGTTTCCATGTGGGTCCCCTAACAACTGGAGATGGGAGGGTTGGTTGTCCCTGAAGACTGTCAGTAGAATCTGGTCCCTAACAGGACTGCCTTTTCTGGCTGCAGTAGGAGAAGATTCATCTAACCCTGCAGAGATTTGATATTCCAGTATTGGGGGATACCCAGGATGGTCTCACCATCTCACAGGAGAAGGGGAAGGAGGATGGGATAGGGTGGGACTTTGTGTAGGGGACTGGGAGGAGGGGCAGTGTTTGAAATGTAGATTTTAAAAAATGTATGATATTAGGAGAATGCAATTTTAAGAATTGTCTCACGGGGAACAAACAAACAAATAAGCAAACTATATTTTGTTAGAACCTTTGAAAGCACTAGAGCCAGAAACACTTGCCAGGAAGGAAACAGCAAGCACTTCATGTTACAGTTCTGGGATGTGTAAGCCTGACATTTCTACTGAGGTTCTCAAATCGTGAAGAAGTCTTCAGAATGGTCAATATATGTACTCTCGGTGGGCATGTACCTCGCTTTGTTTATTGAAGACTTGTTTTCTTTCATTACTTTTTAAAATATTTTCTTCACTTTACATCCAAATCAATTCTGCCTCCTTCCAGTCTCCCTCAAACATTCCCTCCTTCCATCCCCCTTCAGCTTATCCTCTGAGAGGTGGAGGCCTTCCCTTGGCTATCTCCTGCCCTGGCACATCAAGTCACTACAGGGCTAGGCACATCCTGGCCCAATGAAGCCAGGCAAGGCAGACAAGTTAGAGGAACAAAATCCTCAGTTAGGTAACAGATTCAGGGACAGGCCCTGCTACAGGTGTTTGGGGACCCACATTAAGACCAAGCTGAATATTTACAATATACGTGGGCAGGGGTTGGGGTGGGGGCTTGGTAGAGCCCATGTATGTTATTTGGTTGATGGTTCAGTCTCTGGGAACCCCTAAGGGTCCAGGTTACTTGACACTGTTAGTCTTTGAAATCTCTATCTCTTCCAGTTCCCTCTTTCCTTCCCCCAACTTTTCCTTGCTCATTTCTTAGAAGGCCCACCCTAACATCACATCTCCTCCAGCCTCCCTCCCAAATTCTTGTCATCCTTCCTAAATTATTTATATATTCAAATCCAGTGAGTTTAATCAGTGTAGTGCCCATATATCGATGTGGGGTGAACTACTGAGACAAAAAGAGGATCCTGCTTTAAGATCAGTCTTAAATAGGGCTTTCAGGGCTTCAGTCACTTATTAATCTTTTGTTCCCTCACCTCCATGGTTCTGACAACCACAGGACTGGACGTTCTTCTAAGCCCGACAATAATTCTTGTGGTGCACTGGACCTAGCTTTAAGAATGCTCACTTTTGGGACTCCAGCTCCACCCCCATGACATCACTTGGGGTATGTTTGGTGTTAGGAACAGAAAACATAACTAATGACGGTTTTAACATGGGGGACATTACTCATATACTTGATTAATAAGACCAGAATTGGGCTGTTGAGGTGGTTCAGTGGTTAAGAGCACCGACTGCTCTTCCAAAGGTCCTGAGTTCAAATCCCAGCATCCACATGATGGCTCATAATGATTTGTAATGGGATCTGACACCTTCTTCTGGAGTGTTTGAGGACAGCCACAGTATACTTACATATAATAAAATAAATACATCTTTGTCGGGAGGTGGTTGCACAAACCTTTAATCCCAGCACTTGGGAGGCAGGGGCAGGCGGATTTCTGAGTTTAAGGCTAGCCTGGTCTACAGAGTGAGTTCTAGGACAGCCAGGGCTACACAGAGAAACCCTGTCTCAAAAAACAAACAAACAAACAACAACAACAACAAAAAAACACCCAGAATTGATGTAGTAGTTGTCACACATTGTGTCCTTCAAAAAGATATAATTAAGCTGGATGTGAAGGCACACAGCTATAATCCCAGCACAGAGAGACAACAGAAGGCTTATTTCTATGATTTTGAGGCCTGAGACATCTATATACGAGGAGAGTTTCAGCCCAGCCAAGGCTACATGGTGAGACCCTATCTTAAAATACAAAACAAAAAGCAAAACAAACAAACTAAAACAAAAAGCCATATGCTTAGTGTCTTGGTTAGGGTTTCCATTGCTGTGAAGAGACACCATGACTTAAGACAACTCTTATAGGTACAACATTTAATTGGGGCTGGATTACAAGTTAAAGGTTCAGTCCATCATCAAGCAGAGTAGCTTCCAGGCAGGCATGTCCCTGGAGGAGCTGAGGGTTCTACACATCTTCATCCAAAGGAAGCCAAGAGCACACTGGCTCCCACATGGCTAGAAGGAGGGTCTCAAAGCCCAACCCAACAGGGACACACTTCCTCTAATAAGGCCACATCTTTTTCAACAAGACAGCAGATCCCAATAGTGCTACCCCCTGGGTTAGTCATATTCAAACCATCACATAGGCTTGTTCAAACACATGAGTCTAAAGAGCCTATACCAAGCCATAGTATAATGCAAAATACATTTAATCCTACTTCAAAAGTCTCCAGTCTGTAACAGTTGTGACAATGTTAAAAAGTTCAAAGTCTCTTCTGAGATTTATGCAGTCTCTTAACTATATAATCCCATATAAAGTTAAAAATACTGGGCCAAAGCAAGACAGAAAACCAGCTGAGCACCCTCAAAACTTCACATCTCCATGTTTGATATCAAAGCACACTTCACATCTCCAATTCCTTTCATCGTTGTTGACTGCTCTTGGCAGATCTGATAATCAGCAGCAACAAACTTCATTCTCTTGAGCTGGTTCTACTCTGTGTTAACCACTTTCCTTGGCAGGTACCTCAAGGTTCTGACATCTTGGATACATCTTGGTGTATCCAAGGCAACTTCACAGATTCTTGTTTCAATGTCTGAGATCTACACATGATCTTCGGGGCTCCTCCAAAGGGCTTGGGTCCCATCTCCAGCTCTGCCCTCTGTAGCACTCTAGGTTGACTCCACTCCACTCCATTGCTGCTGCTGTCCTTGGTGGGGTCATCCCATGGTACTGGTATCTCCAACAGGATGGGTCTTCCACCACAATTAGGCTTCACCAATAGCCTTCATGGAGCCCAGCCTCAACTTCTTTGCATGATCCCTTCAATCCTGGGCCATCAATTGCTACTGAGCCTGCACCTTCACCAATGGCCTTTTCTGGCCTCTAACAGTACCAAGTCTCAGCTTCTCTTCACAACTCCTTCATACCTTCAAATTCTGTAATACCTGAGTTATTGCACACTACCAAATCCAGCTGCAGTACCAGGTACAGCCTTGGCTATCTCTGGAACACAACTTCTTTCTGCTCTCAGAAAACACTTTCCAGCGGATTTCACCACAGTGATGCTGGTCTTTTCTTAATTACTGCTAATTTCTTAACTCCAGCTAACCAACATCTATTATCCCAGTAGTCCCTTCTATATCTGACTCTAAAGCCAGGTCTAAGGGGCAGAAGCTGCCGAGTTCTGCTGCTTGCAGGCGATGGGGCATGGCCCCCTTGTTCTATTTCATTATCACAAGCTTTCTGTTTTCTACCTCCTTCCCTGCCTAAACTTGCCTGTACTGGAACTTGCACTGTAGATTGATCTCTGAGAACTATGTGGCTCTGTCTTCTTAATGTGGGGATTAAAGGCATATATCACCATGCCTGGATCTAAACTTAGTGGGGAGGGATCTTGCCCCAAGTTCACCCTTGAATATCACAATGTAATATCCTTGAACTCACAATCAAGCTCCATTTCACCACACCACCCCCCCTTTTTCTTTGAGACAGAGTTTCTCTGTACAGCTTTGGTTATCCTGGAACTCACTCTGTAAACCAGGCTGGCCTCTAACTCAGAAATGTACCTGCCTCTGCCTCCCAAGTGCTGGGATTAAAGGTGTGCACCACCACTGGCCAGCTGGTGCCCCTTTAAAACTTGAATAATGCATTTTATATTTTTCCTTTCTATGTTTGCTGTGCTTGTTCAAAATGTTCTTCATGAGACTTAACCAGGGAACAAAGTCTATGCTGGGTATTTTTGATACTTCCTTTGTCAAAGCAATTAATATGAACCTCTTCAACCTACCCTCAGGCAGATTCTTAAGACTAGGGCAAAAGGCAGCCACACTTATTCTCTAAATATCACAAGAGCAGCTTCTAGGCCTCATACTGAAATCCTTCTCCCAGAGTTCAAATCACCCTCAGCAGCAATGTCTTCCATATTCCTACTAGAATGGTTCACTAAGCCCAACTTAAAGCACTCCAGTGCTTTCCACATCCAAAATCACCAGGTCAACATTTCTCCAAATAAAAAATTGAAAAAGCCTATCGCAATAATGCCCTACTCCCTAGTACCAACTTCTGTATTGGTCAAGGTTCTCTAGAGTCAGAGAAATAATGGATTGTGTCTATATATTAAAGGAATTTGTTGTCTGCAGTGCATCTAACCCAACAATGCACAGCTGTTAATGTTAAACCCCACTTTATGAGAAAAATTTTTCTTTTTTTTAATATTTTTATTTTCTATATTCTTTGTTTACATTCCAAATGATTTCTCCTTTCCCAGATCCTCCTCCCCATATGTTCCATAAACCTTCTTCTCTCCATCCAATCTCCAATCACCTCCCTCCTTTTTCTCTGTCCTTATATTCCGCTCCAATGCTAGATCAGTCCTTTCCAGGATCAGGACCCTCTCCATATTTCTTCATTGGAGTCATTTGTTATGCGACTTGTGTTGTGGGTATTCAGAGCTTCTGGGCTAATTAATATCCACTTATCAGAGATTGCATTCCATGTGTACTCTTTTGTGATTGGGTTACTTCACTTAGAATGATATTTTCCAGATCAAACCATTTGCCTAAAAATTTTGTCAATTCATTGTTTCTAATTTCTGAGCAATGTTCCATTGTGTAAATATACCACATTTTCTGTATCCATTCCTCCTTTGAGGGGCATCTGGGTTCTTTCCAGCTTCTGGCTACTACAAATAGGGCTGCTATGAACATAATGGAGCATGTGTCTTTATTGCATGCCAGGGAATCCTTTGGGTATATGCCCAGGAGAGGTATAGCAAGGTCTTCCGGAAGAGTCATGTCCAGATTTCTGAGGAACCACCAGACTGATTTCCAAAGTGGTTGTACCATCTTACAGCCCCACCAGCAGTGGAGGAGTGTTCCTCTTTCTCCACATCCTCACCAACACCTGCTGTCTTCTGAGTTTTTGACCTTACCCATTCTGACTGGTGTAAGGTGAAATCTCAGGGTTGTTTTGATTTGCATTTCCCTAATGACTAATGAAGTTGAGCACTTCCTAAGGTGCCTCTTGGCCATCCGAATTTCTACAGGTGAAAATTCTTTATTTAGATCTGTACCCCATTTTTAATTGGGTTATTTGGTTCCCTGGGGTCTAACTTCTTGAGTTCTTTGTATATATTGGATATTAGCCCTCTATCAGATGTAGGGTTGGTGAATATCCTTTCCCACTTTGATGGTTGCCATTTTATTCTTTTAACAGCGTCCTTTGCCTTACAGAAACTTTGTAATTTTATGAGGTCCCATTTGTCAATTCTTGATCTTAGAGCATAAGCTATTGGTGATCTGTTCAGGAACTTTTCCCCTGTGCCCGTGTCCTCAATGGTCTTCCCCAGTTTCTTTTCTATTAGGTTCAGTGTGTCTGGTTTTACATGGAGGTCCTTGATCCACTTGGAGTGAAGTTTAGTACTTGGAGATAAGAATGGATCAATTCACATTCTTCTGTATGCTGACATCCTATTGAACCAGCACCATTTGTTGAAAAGGCTATCTTTTTTCCAGTGGATGTTTTTGGCACCTTTGTCGAAGATCAAGTAACCATAGGTGTGTGGATTCATTTCTGGATCTTCAATTCTATTCCATTGGTCCACTTGTCTGTCACTGTACCAATACCATGCAGTTTTTAACACTTTTGCTTTGTAGTATTGCTTGAAGTCAGGGAAACTGATTCCCCCAGAATTTCTTTTGTTGTGAATATAGTTTTAGCTATCCTGGGTTTTTAGTTATTCCAAATGAATTTGAGAATTGCTTTTTCTAACTCTGTGAAAAAATGAGTTGGGATTTTGATGGGTATTGCATTGAATCTGTAGATCGCTTTTGGCAAGATGGCCATTTTAACTATAATAATCCTGTCGATCCATGAGCATGGCAGATTTTTCTATTTTCTGAGGTCTTCGATTTCCTTCTTCAGAGACCTGAAGTTCTTGTCGTATAGATCTTTCACTTGTTTGGTTAGAGTCACACCAAGATACTTTATATCACATGTGGCTATTGTGAAGGGTGTCATTTCCCTAACTTCTTTCTCAGCCTGCTTATCCTTTGAGTATAGGAAGGCAACTGATTTGCTTGAGTTGATTTTATAACCAGCCACTTTGCTGAAGTCGGTTATCAGCTGTAGAAGTTCTCTGGTAGAGATTATCGGGTCACTTAAGTAGACAATCATGTCATCTGTTCAATATAAGGAAATGCATCAATGCTATCCACTACATAAACAAACTCAAAGAAAAAAACCATATGATCATCTCATTAGATGCAGAAAAAGCACTTGACAAAATTCAGCATCCTTTCATGCTAAAAGTCTCGGAAAGAACAGGAATTCAAGGCCCATACCTAAACATCATTAAAGCAATATACACCAAACTGGTATCAAACATCAAACTAAATGGAGAGAAACTTGAAGCAATCCCACTAAAATCAGGGACTAGACAAGGATGTCCTCTCTCTCCATATCTTTTCAATATAGTACTTGAAGTTCTAGCTAGAGCAATTAGACAACATAAGGATGTCAAGGGGATACAAATTGGAATGGAAGAAGTCAAATTATCACTATTTGCAGATGGCATGAAAATTTTATTTTCAATCATAAAAAAATAAGGCACCTGACAGAGGCCTCAGGACTGGATCCTCTGCTCTGCAGGGTGGGACTCACCAGTGCAAGCTGCCTCCTCCCTGCTGGCCTCTGGGTGCACAGCTGGCCTCCTGCACTGCCTGGAGATGGGGTACTGTGCAGAAAGACTTTTTATATCTACCATTTAATATGTAAAATTTTCCACAAAATAGTCAATTTTAACATGTTTGTCTATATATTTCTTGAATTTTACCAGAAATATTTTCTGGTAAATCTTCAATTTTATCTGAAAATGTTTATAATTCCAACTTCAATCAACTTAGAATTATCTTCATGCCTATCATTTTATCTGTATAATTTTCATGATAATCTTTAATTTTAACACGTTTTTATATATATTTCTTCAATTTTATCAGAAATATTTTCCATGTAAATCTTCAAGTTTATCAGAAATGTTTACAATTCCACTTTCAAACACCTCTTCTCTCATGACAACATAAACTCCCAGCTGTAAAAGAAGAGATCTGAGAACCTGCATAGGAGATTCTTGAATGGTGTGTGTGTGTGTGTGTGTGTGTGTGTGTGTGTGTGAGAGAGAGAGAGAGAGAGAGAGAGAGAGAGAGAGAGAGAGAGAGAGAGAGAGAGAGAGAGAGATGTTCTTACATACCCCTATTAGGTAGAGTTTACCTACTATATATATGCTAATATCTCTGTGACTCCCAGATAATTCACACAATATGTTAGTTAGGAGTTAGATTTTTGAGTAGCAAATATTCTGTGTCTTTCTCATGTTGGGCTATACAATGGGAACATAGTGTAAACCTATAGAGCTTGTGAGGTTCTTTGCCATAGGCTCATTTATGGCCTCTGGGCTAGAAGACATTTGTCTTCATGTAAGTCGTACACAGTGCAGCAGAAACTTTTCTGAGCCCCTCCTAGAGTCAACCAGAAGAAACATAGTATCTGACATGTTTTAGCTAGACTCAAATCAGGCCAAGTTAGAAAGAAGAGTCATTGAAAAGAAGGACTAAATTACATACAGTAAGACAGCACTAAGCAAGCAGACTTATAACAAAACAGAAATGGAACAGCCAGTGTTCAATACAGTTGATTGCACAGAACTTTTAAATACTTGTAATTAATGAAGGCATAAACAATTTTAGAAGATAAGAAATGAACTAAAAAAATCTGTCACATATTAAAATTTTCAGACTTCTTATAAGTTAATAAAGCCATTGAAAACTGGGCAAAAATTATAAACAGGCAACTCTAAGAATTAATAAATATGAATATATGCTCAACATGAAGAGAAGCTGTACTAGTAACCAAGGGGAAATGAATTAACACAAACTATCTAAGTACATGTATGTAGTGTAACAAAGTGGAGAAATGTGATAGATTACTAGGACTCATGTTTATCTCCTTGCACCAGGGGAATGCTGGGCACTCTTACCATGTTTATGGCAGGTTTATAGTTTAGTAAAACCACCATGGAAGAGAAAACTCCAGTAATTTCAAAATGGATATACACCATGAGCAAATAACTCTACAAATATCTACCCTAGAAAACATGCCTACACTCAGGGAAAGGTCAGGAAGTAACTCAAATAAATATACTCCAGCTGGAAGAGACAAGCTCTTCAACAGCATGTACGTACAACAAAACAGATTCAGAACTCTTTTAATTTTTATTTATGGTGTTAGAGGTTGAATTAGAGATCTTGCTCACACAATACAGAGACTCCACAATTGATGTACTTCTTCGGGCCATAAAATATTATTTAAAATGTTATTTTAAGTGCCCTGGGTTGATAAAAGCAGTTATAGCATAAATATATGTGTTATCTGAGTAGGGGAGATGAAAGAGTCCTTCATGTGCCCAGAGGTGGCTTTCTGCTCACTTACTATGTAGTTGAAGAAGGCCTTGAAGTTTTGGTCCTCTTATCTTCCTTTTTACGTTCTAGAACAAGCACTTCCATGTATAGCCCAGATACCAATTTGTAAAGTATTTCTCAGAAAGACTAACCTAAGGGTACAATGCACTGATAGGACATATGCTCAGAGCACATTAGGCTCTAGATTTGATCCCTAGTAACAAAGGACTGTGAGGGAGTCTGGTTAGCCACACTTGATAGCGTTCTAAGAAAATGGAAAAAGTTGGTGTTTAAGTAATGAATGTAAAAAGCCGTACATATGGTTGACTATTACAATGTGATAAAGTACATATGACAATATTTAATACCAGCTCTTTTTGCAGTATTTCTCGATTGTCATAAAATACCCTAGAAAAGGCAGGCACATGGGGATCCACACTGCTGATACTGAAGATATTGTTTAAAAAAAATGATACTGTTCTCAAGCCCAGACCTCACAGCTAGAATTAAAGTTGGAGAAACAAATGTTCTCTGACCATAAAAAAAGGGGAACAGGCTAGAGAAATAGCTCAGAAGTTAAGAGCACTGACTGCTCTTCCAGGGGTCCTAAGTTAAAATCCCAGCAACCACATGCTGGCTCACAACAATCTGTAATAGAATCTGATACCCTTTTCTGGTGTGTCTGAAGTCAGCTACTGTGTGCTCACATACATAAAATAAATGTA